>NC_143031.1:16170000-16470000 GCF_057628025.1 Oncorhynchus mykiss
TTAGGACCAGATGAGTTCAAGTCAGCCGTCTGAGCTTCATCCATATTGTTCAAGTTTGACCAACCTAATACAATACAATACTAACAGAATACTGTACACTGAAGGTTAAGGCGGTTAAAGGATCACTTTACTAAAAAAAAACATCTCTAGTGTTTTGATACATTTTCTAGATTAGCAGTTCAGTTTTCATCACTCTTTTTTGCTTTTTACTGAAAGTGCTTTATCTTGAAAGCTTAACTGCTAACACGCATCATTTTGTGGGACTACGATTCCCCACATGGCAGCTTCTTGCCATTGTTGCTAGCTATCTGACTGTCCAGAATCATTACAACACGGAACCAGGTGGTGACACAGACCAATCACGGGCTGGCAGGTTACGAGGAGGCTCATGCACGTTCTTTGCACGTGTCTCTCAGGCAGAATGAAAATGACTACATCAACCATGATCCTTTGCTACTTACGGCCACTTTCTCCATGATCTTTAGCAATTTTGTTGGGTGCCATTCAGCCGTATTCAGTAATATGGCGCGCTTCAAATTAAAATATTTCTGGCTTCAGGCGCCGTCGGGAGTTTTCCATAGGAATACATGGCTGATGTCAGAGCTATCACCATCTAATGGTTTTTATGTCTATGGAATGGAGACTTGGCACTTCCTGCATCATATTTCAATGGATAAGCCTGCTGTCCATTATGCAAGTAATTGCAGCGCTTGTTAGATATGTATTAATGAAATGGTGTTGTTCACATGTGGCAGCCTAAAGGAGAGGCGGAGTAGGATTTGTTTTTGTATTTGGTCAAAGTTAAACTTACAAGGGATATTTCAAACTGCTGACAGTTATGTGGGCATTGACAATGGTTCAAATGAATGGCATATGTTTTTTTATTTGCTGTTGAAGAGTCACTCAGTTGAAGCACACACTATGGTAGGTCTTTATCAAGCTCTGACCATGTGGATGAACCCAAAATTTGATTTAGTAATTTGTATGATTGTTTTTTTCAACCATTTGTCAGAATGTAGCTTAACTTGGCATCCTTCCATACCATTTGTATTGTGTACATATGTGTCACACAAATGCTTCTCTGGCTTAAAATGACAAGTAGGGATGAAAGGATGTTCATAGATTTTTTCTGGATGTGCCGACTCAATATTGAATTCATTTCATTTCGATGACTTTCCCTACGCTTGATGTGTCTTGACATGTCAAACATTGTTAACTGAGATGCATTTGATAACCATCAAATGGGATTCAATAATCCTTTATTGATAGGTCAAGGGTAGTTGACAGAAATGATTGACGTACTGTAGGGTGAATTTGCCCCTAGACACTGATCTTGGGTCATTTCTCCCACTGATGGTTAAGGTTAGGTTTGGGGGAGGGGAAGCTGAACCTAGATCTGTACCTAGAGGAAACTTTACCCAATCTACCAGGATATCAGAGTTTAATTTAGTCCACCTGAATTTAATAATGATTTTATTAGCTATTTCAATGTTTTAATAAGGAGCCTTAGCTACTGTCTCCTTTTACAGAGACTTAGCAAGAGCCTCACAATCACAGAGCCTATGTCATAAAAAAAGGTAAACATTTTGTCTAATTGCTCATCGGTAGGCATAACCACTTCTTTGAACCATTATTAACTGGAAGGCAGTGGTTACGTCCCAAATGGCACACTATTCCATATATAGTGCACAATTTTGACCAGGGCCCATAGGGTGCAGGTCAAAAGTAATGCACTATGTAAGGAATAGGGTGCCATTTGGGACATAGAACATGTTAGTTGAATTGCCTTGTCACCCTTTTTTGGGGGGGGGGGGGCATTTCCTCAATGTTGTGGGCTAAGTGCACTGCCACTTTCATTCTTCTAATCCAATTACAACCCTAGAGAGCTGTGCTTTGACATTCAACTTCTCAGAGGGAGCAGGAAATAATCAAATCGTATCTTTTTTTAAAACCTCTTCCTCTAGAATGCAAGGGGGTGTGCAGTTCCAAGCATTTCTCAAAGGATTAACCCAATGGGCAAAAACTGGTTCAATTAACGTTGTTTCCACGTCATTTCGACCGAAAGAATCAACTTGATGGCGTTGACTCATTGGATTTGCAAAAAGTCATCAACTTAAGGGAATTTCTTTTTTTCTTTTTTTTCAACTTTTAACCTAAATCCAATGGCATGGTATTTTCTTGTTGAATTCACATTAGTTGAAAACTCAACCAATTGTAAATCAAAACTAAACGTTGAACTGACATCTGTGCCCAGTGGGATGTATTCACCTCTCATTCTACTGTAAATTGAGTAGGTTGAGTGGGAACTGCTTAAACACAAGTACTTAGATAGCATAGTCATGTTCTATGTACAGTCTTGTTGTCTCTATCAAAACTCCAATGGAAATCACACAACTTTATTTTGACCAGCGTTGACAATGCATGAAGGTTGAAAATGAATGTTTTTGGCCAGTTGACATGTTTAAGCAGCCTACCCAACCATCTGCATTCAAAATGTCCGTTTACTTCTCACTTTCATGGCATTCTCCCAGCAATATTTTCATATTTTAACACTTTAATATCAAAGGACCTGCATGAGTATAAAGATTCTGGTAAAGCCTAACAAAAGGTGAGATGAAATAAATTGGAGGCGAGAAGAGAACGGCATATCATGGAGCATGTTTAATGCATAGGCGGGATTGGTTGTCTGAGCTTATCCAGAGAAAGGTGAAATTCACAATGAGCTTTCTCTGTTTGTTTGTTTTCCTGTTCGCCCACATGATTGTGTTGAGATGCCTGTGGTTGCCGTGGTACTGCAATCGTCTGTTAGCTATTGCAGGTGTGCTGAATCGATATTACAGAACTATGTTAGCATTAGCATTTTAACTGTAGGCTACCTCCCTGCATTCTAGCCTAGAATAGCCTCCCGTGGGCCTCCAGCTGCCTAACCATCCCGTTCTCCTTATCACTGGGTTACAGCTGGCTGTGTTGGTGTCACAGGGGGCCTCTAGGGACACTGAGGGAGGGCGAGAGCCTGGCTTAAATCCCGTGTGTGTTCTAACAGAAGCATCAGGGTTGTATTCACTAGAAAACGGACGAGTCGAGAAGGACTACCTGAACTTGTCCATCTCAATAGTCTTTAAAAAGGGTGCATCTACCAATGAGAGAGGGGAAAGCGGCTTCTCATTTCTAGCAAGGGGGTCAACCATGTGCATTGTCTTAGCTGAGAAAGCCTCTCAGTTATATACTCAAAGCTGGTCTAAGCACAGTTCATGAGTATTCTCTCAGGATTGTCTCAGATTCTTTGTGAATATGAGCCCCGAATCACAGAAAGACAAACATATACATATCCCCATTTCCATGAATATAATTCCCAACCAATATTATCCGCTACATTAAGAAGATTTGAAATACGTGGCGTCATTTCAAGTTTGGTTTAAACTTTTGTGCCATATTAAGGGACATTCAGGTGCCATCTGGAGTTTGGTTGCCATCTAGTGTTACATTTTGGAAGCAATTCTCTGTTGAGTGCTGGCAGGTTGGCCGTTCCGACAATCCCTCAGCTGTATACCAAAACAAGCTGTATAACCAAAACATGCTGTATAACCAAAACATGCTGTATAACCAAAACATGCTGAATACCAAAACAAGCTGTATAACCAAAACAAGCTGTATAACCAAAACAAGCTGTATAACCAAAACAAGCTGTATAACCAAAACAAGCTGTATAACCAAAACAAGCTGTATAACCAAAACTTGCTGTATAACCAAAACAAGCTGTATAACCAAAACAAGCTGTATAACCAAAACAAGCTGTATAACCAAAACAAGCTGTATAACCAAAACAAGCTGTATAACCAAAACTTGCTGTATAACCAAAACAAGCTGTATAACCAAAACAAGCTGTATAACCAAAACAAGCTGTATAACCAAAACAAGCTGTATAACCAAAACAAGCTGTATAACCAAAATATGCTGTATAACCAAAACAAGCTGTATAACCAAAACATGCTGTATAACCAAAACATGCTGTATAACCAAAACATGCTGTATAACCAAAACATGCTGAATACCAAAACAAGCTGTATAACCAAAATATGCTGTATAACCAAAACAAGCTGTATACCAAAACAAGCTGTATAACCAAAACAAGCTGTATACGATGTTTTATAGGTGCTCTATTGCACGGATATTCAAATACGAGCCTGGAGGTCCGGACTATTGCTGGTTTAACCTGATAATTAATTGCACACACCAGGTGTCCCAGGTCTAAATCAGTCCCTTATTAGAGGGAAATAATTTAAATCAGCAGGGGAACTGGCTTCGAGGTCCAAATGTTTATCTGCCTGGGGTGATTGGAATTTGCTTGGGGTGTATTCATTACAGAAACCGTTTGCTGTTTAAGAACCAAAACGGAAGCAAAAAGAGGAAATGAAACTGGGAGGGACCTACCTGAATTTGTTCAATAGAAACTCTTGTTTGCAACAGACAAAATATTTTGCAACAGAATCATTACACACCTGCTCTGTGGTGTCACAGTTCAAATTCGTGGTAGTTCTTTTCTTACAGGAAAGCTTACAACAATCACCATGCTCAGACAATGTCCTACACTAATCTTATTTCACACATTTTTTGAGACACACCTTAAAAATGTTTAGGCACCACTGCTTTACCCAAGTGCTTTAAATACCTATTTCACACCTTAAAAATGTTTAGGCACCACTGCTTTACCCAAGTGCTTTAAATACCTATTTCACACCTTAAAAATGTTTAGGCACCACTGCTTTACCCAAGTGCTTTAAATACCTATTTCACACCTTAAAAATGTTTAGGCACCACTGCTTTACCCAAGTGCTTTAAATACCTATTTCACACCTTAAAAATGTTTAGGCACCACTGCTTTACCCAAGTGCTTTAAATACCTATTTCACACCTTAAAAATGTTTAGGCACCACTGCTTTACCCAAGTGCTTTAAATACCTATTTCACACCTTAAAAATGTTTAGGCACCACTGCTTTACCCAAGTGCTTTAAATACCTATTTCACACCTTAAAAATGTTTAGGCACCACTGCTTTACCCAAGTGCTTTAAATACCTATTTCACACCTTAAAAATGTTTAGGCACCACTGCTTTACCCAAGTGCTTTAAATACCTATTTCACACCTTAAAAATGTTTAGGCACCACTGCTTTAAATACCTATTTCACACCTTAAAAATGTTTAGGCACCACTGCTTTACCCAAGTGCTTTAAATACCTATTTCACACCTTAAAAATGTTTAGGCACCACTGCTTTACCCAAGTGCTTTAAATACCTATTTCACACCTTAAAAATGTTTAGGCACCACTGCTTTACCCAAGTGCTTTAAATACCTATTTCACACCTTAAAAATGTTTAGGCACCACTGCTTTACCCAAGTGCTTTAAATACCTATTTCACACCTTAAAAATGTTTAGGCACCACTGCTTTACCCAAGTGCTTTAAATACCTATTTCACACCTTAAAAATGTTTAGGCACCACTGCTTTACCCAAGTGCTTTAAATACCTATTTCACACCTTAAAAATGTTTAGGCACCACTGCTTTACCCAAGTGCTTTAAATACCTATTTCACACCTTAAAAATGTTTAGGCACCACTGCTTTACCCAAGTGCTTTAAATACCTATTTCACACCTTAAAAATGTTTAGGCACCACTGCTTTACCCAAGTGCTTTAAATACCTATTTCACACCTTAAAAATGTTTAGGCACCACTGCTTTACCCAAGTGCTTTAAATACCTATTTCACACCTTAAAAATGTTTAGGCACCACTGCTTTACCCAAGTGCTTTAAATACCTATTTCACACCTTAAAAATGTTTAGGCACCACTGCTTTACCCAAGTGCTTTAAATACCTATTTCACACCTTAAAAATGTTTAGGCACCACTGCTTTACCCAAGTGCTTTAAATACCTATTTCACACCTTAAAAATGTTTAGGCACCACTGCTTTACCCAAGTGCTTTAAATACCTATTTCACCTTCTTTCTTTTTTTTACATGTATTTTTTACGTCATATACAAATGTGCCATTTTCACATGTACAGTTGAAGTCGGAAGTTTACATACACTTAGGTTGGAGTCATTAAAAGTAATTTTCAACCACTCCACACATTTCTTGTTAACAAACTATAGTTTTGGCAAGTCGGTTAGGACATCTACTTTGTGCATGACATAAGTAATTTTTCCAACAATTGTTTACAGACAGATTATTTCACTTAATTCACTGTATCACAATTCCAGTGGGTCAGAAGTTTACATACACTAAGTTGACTGTACCTTTAAACAGCTTGGACAATTCCAGAAAATGATGTCATGGCTTTAGAAGCTTCTGATAGGCTAATTGACATCATTTGAATCAATTGTAGGTGTACCTGTGGATGTATTTCAATGCCACCCTTCAAACTCAGTGCCTCTTTGCTTGACATCACTGGAAATCAAAAGAAATCAGCCAAGACCTCAGAAAAGAAATTGTAGACCTCCACAAGTCTGGTTCATCCTTGGGCGCAATTTCCAAATGCCTGAAGATACCACGTTCATCTGTACAAACAATAGTACGCAAGTATAAACACCATGGGACCACGCAGCCATCATACCGCTCAGGAAGGAGACGCGTTCTGTCTCCTAGAGATGAACATACTTTGGTGCGAAAAGTGCAAATCAATCCCAGAACAACAGCAAAGGACCTTGTGAAGATGCTGGAGGAAACAGGTACAAAAGTATCTATATCCACAGTAAAACGTGTCCTATATCGACATAACCTGAAAGGCCGCTCAGCAAGGAAGAATCCACTGCTCCAAAACCGCTATGAAAAAGCCAGACTACGGTTTGCAACTGCACATGGGGACAAAGATCATACTTTTTGGAGAAATGTCTTCTGGTCTCATGAAACAAAAATAGAACTGTTTGGCCATAATGACCATTGTTATGTTTGGAGGAAAAAGGGGGAGGCTTGCAAGCCCAAGAACACCATCCTAACTGTGAAGCACGGGGGTGGGACCATCATGTTTTTGGAGTGCTTTGCTGCAGCCCTCCTGGCATCATGAGGTAGGACAATTATGTGGATATATTGAAGCAACATCTCAAGACATCAGTCAGGAAATTACAGCTTGGTCGTAAATGGGTCTTCCAAATGGACAATGACCCCAAGCAAAGTTGTGGCAAAATGGCTTAAGGACAACAATGTCAAGGTATTGGAGTGGCCATCACAAAGCCATGACCTCAATCCTATAGATATGAAAAAGTGTGTGCGCGGAGGCCTACAAACCTGACTCAGTTACACCAGCCTGTCAGGAGGAATGGGCCAAAATTCACCCAACTTATTGTGGGAAGCTTGTGGAAGGCTACTCAAAAAGTTTGACTCAAGTGAAACAATTTAAAGGCAATGCTACCAAATACTAATTGAGTGTATGTAAACTTCTGACCCACTGGGAGTGTGATGAAAGAAATAAAAGCTGAAATAAATGATTCTCTCTACTATTATTCTGACATTTCACATTCTTAAAATAAAGTGGTGATCCTAACTGACCTAAGACAGTGAATTTTTACTAGGATTAAATGTCAGAAATTGTGAAGAACTGAGTTTAAATGTATTTGGCTGAGGTGTATGTAAACTTCTGACTTCAACTGTATATACTGGTGTGGTGCTGAATATATATGAAGTATAAGATCAGTGAAGTGTTCCTTTAATACTCCAGTAGATGGCGATCGAATGTAGAACAAGTGTTAGGTCCTATCACAACAATCTAAGGGAACCTACATACCACAGTTTCTTCAGAAGGTAATCATACCCCTTGACTTATTCCACATTTAGTTCTGTTAAAGCCTGAATTCAAAATTGATACAATACCCATAATGACAAAGCGTATACATGTTTTTAGAGCATTTTGCAGATGTATTGAAAATGATATACAGAAATATCAAATTTACATAAGTATTCACACCCCTGAGTCAATACATGTTACAATACCTTTTGGTCTTTCTGGGTAAGTCTCTTAGAGCTTTGCACACCTGCATTGTATAATATTTGCACATTATTCTTTTAAAAATTATTCTAGCTCTGTCAAGTTGGTTGTTGATCATTGCTAGAAATCCATTTGCAAGCCTTGTCATAGATTTTCAAGCCGACTTCAGTCAAAAGCCGACTTCAGACATCAGTCATAACTTCACTAAACTGAAAGGGATATTCAATGTCAGCTTTTCTTTCTTTTTTACCCATCTACAAATATCTGCCCTTTACGAGACATTGGTAAACCTCCCTGGTCCTTGTTTTTGAATCTCTGCTTGAAATTCACTGCAAGACTGAGGGACCTTACAGATAATTGTATGTGTGGGGTACAGCGATGAGGTAGTCATTCAAAAATCATGTTGAACACTATTATTGCACACAGAGTGCGGCTGGTTAGCCTAGTGGTTAGAGCGTTGGACTAGTAACCGGAAGGTTGCAAGTTCAAACCCCCGAGCTAACAAGGTACAAATCTGTTGTTCTGCCCCTGAACTGTTCCTAGGTCGTCATTGAAAATAAGAATTTGTTCTTAACTCACTTGCCTAGTTAAATAAAAATTGTGACTTGTTAAGCACGTTTTTAATACTGAACTTATTTAGGCTGGTCATAACAAATGGGTTGAATACTTGACTCAAGACATTTCAGCTTTTCATTTTTCAGTAAATGTTTTCAAATTTGAAAAATATTATTCCTCTTTGACATAAGGTATTGTGTATAGGCCAGTAACACAATATCTCAATGTTATTTTAAATTCAGGCTGTAACACAACAAAATGTGGAAGAAGTCAGCACACACCTTTCTGAAGGCACTCCTGGGTCAGTGCCTTCAGAAAGTACTCACACCCCTGGTGTGTGCAATTTTTCAATCACATTGAATAAGGTTACACGGGACCTGATCTTCGATCAGCATTCCTTCTCGGAGACACTTGACACATACGAACCAAAGTTGTTTGAAATGCATTTCTATCCATCTCTATAGCTTGATTTCCAGACTTGATCTGTCCTTGTCCTGTCAAGAAACTCAAGAAGAGACCTGGCTACCAACTCAGAACCATCTAGCTTTACTTTACAGATATTATTATGTAGATCATTTTGTGTTGGTTTGACAGAGACAGTGCTTCATTCACAGTAGATTGGTGGAACTACAAGGAAAATCAGTCTCATCTCTCCAAAGAGTTCTTGGGGAAGGTGTTCTCAGAATGTCCTGATTCCTATTTGACTTTATTCCAGTGGGAGCTGGTGACAGAGGCTAGCTCTGTCTTCATACGTGTCTGTGTGAGGAAGTGTGTGTGTGCGTGCACACTTTTCCCCTCACGCTCATGTGCAGGCTCCTCGTCTCCAGGAAACCAGTCAGAAATGGGACAATGATCTAAGTAGAGCACAATCCCCCTTTGGGCCTCTGCCATCTCCGTACTGTGCCCTGTACGCTCTACGTGCCAACGCATCTGTACTGCTTGGTTGTCTTTCTTCTTCTTCTCTCTCCTGGACGGACGGTCAAGATGCTAAGCCCCTCGGACTCGGATGCTGAGCTGATGTACTATCTGACCTGTTTGTACAGGGATCCTAGGAGGATGGTCCTCCACAAGGGCTCCACAGGCCTGGGATTCAACATCGTGGGCGGGGAGGACGGAGAGGGCATCTTTGTCTCCTTCATCCTGGCGGGAGGGCCTGCCGACCTGAGCGGAGAGCTGCGGAGGGGAGACCAGATCTTGTCGGTGAGTTTACCCCAACAAACGCACAGGATGAAGTACACATTTATACTGATATTGTTTCTACATACACACACACAGGTATGTACATGTATTCGTAAATATACTGAGACTATAATGGGCAAGATTATATCCATGAGATGTCCCATTTTCAAGATGGTCCTGAGAAACAGTCCCAGTACTAAGTCATTTTTGTATACTGTAAACAAAGACACTCTTATGTACACACAGTACAGTACAGTCGATACATGTGAGTGCAAACGCTTGCCAGCATTGTATATCTGTAGCCTTCTATCAAAACTATACATCTTTACTGATTTATTTTGTTCATGAGAAGGCAAGCAGTCATAGGTCTGTTTATTTGATTTGATCATTTCTATATCCACACACATTTTTCAGGTTGAACGTAATTGGAATTATTTGTTGAATTTAGTAAAACGTGTTCAAAGTAATCTCAAAACTGAATTGAACTCTTATTAGGGGTCCTAGGAACAGCCTTTTGACACCAGATTTAATGTGTGCTCGTTGGTCTACGTGCACCTAACTATATTGTGAAGAAAACGTTGCTATGTCATAAGATGGCCGATTAACAAGCCAATTCAATTTGATGAATTGTTTCTCAAAATTCCAATGCCTATTCATTCATTCTATCAGCCAAACCGTCAAATCAAACTTGTACAGATAATTGATGTGCAAATGTAATGCTAATGCTAAATTAACTGAAGGCTGTAATGATCATATATGGAACCAGGAATACCAACACTACAGTAACGGTTGGCATTACATTGAACTGAACTGAAACATGACCCCAAAACCACAGAACTGTGGGTTTGGTGAACCGTTACACCCCTAGCTGTAACTTTTGAACCGCGTGTTGATTTTGTCTATCCACACCAATTCTACATTTTTGTTTGTTGTTGTTTTGAATTTTACCCCATTTTCTCCCCAATTTTCGTGGTATCCAATTGTTAGTAGTTACTATCTTGTCTCATCGCTACAACTCCCGTACAGGCTCGGGAGAGACGAAGGTCGAAAGCCATGCGTCCTCCGAAACACAACCCAACCAAGCCGCACTGCTTAACACAGCGCGCATCCAACCCGGAAGCCAGCCGCACCAATGTGTCGGAGGAAACACCGTGCACCTGGCTACCTGGTTAACGCACACTGCGCCCGGCCCGCCACAGGAGTCGCTAGTGCGCGATGATATCCCTACCGGCCAAACCCTCACGACACTAGGCCAATTGTGCGTAGCCCCACGGACCCAGAGTCTCTGGTGGCACAGCTTTTGCTGGATCTTTGTAGAATTTTTTCATTGCTCCCTTTTTCATGGTATCCAATTGGTTGTCTTGTCTCATCACTGCAACTTCCATACAGACTTGGGAGAGGCAAAGGTCAAGAGCCATGCCTCCGCCGAAACACACGCTGACACAACACACATCCAACCCAGAAGCCAGCCGCACCAATGTGTCAGAGGAAACACCGTACACCTAGCAACCTGGTCAGCGTGCACTGCACCCACCACAGGTGTCACTAATGCATGATGAGACAAGGATATCCCTGCCAGCCAAACCCTCCCTAACCCGGATGACGCTGGGCCAGTTGTTCATCGCCCCATGGGCCTCCCCATGGGGCGAGGCCATGGATGGGGCGAGGCCATGGATCTTTGTTGAATTTTGACCAGGAATCAGAATCGTGTGTTTCAGAATCGTGTGTTTCAGAATCGTGTGTTTCTCTACTCCCTCTATTAACACACAGATAAAAGAGGAAACCTAATTAGTTTGTTTTGAGCTTTTAGTTGGTTAGCTTTGATTTATCTTTTCTCGTTCCTCTTCCAATCACCCACATTGGTTTGTTGACGGAAATAATACTCCTCAAAGCCAATTAGGAGAAGGAAGAGGCGGGACTTGCGAAAGGCTGCCCAGTGTTGAGCGTCTCAAATATAAGTTATTTTTGAGCGTTCGGAAACGCAGACGCTCACGAGCAGTGTGGATGAAATGATTGATTAACATGTACAAGTTAAATTATCTTGGAAAGAGCAGTAGCCTATCGCAGTAAAAGGGTAGCATCAAGCCACATACTGGCACAGTGGCAAACATGTAGTGGCCATAACTCATCACCAATTTGACATGGAGTGATGCAGCTTTGGAAAACATGTTTAAAGGTTTGGCCCTCGTGTTAGACACACCTCTTTCTGTATTCACTATTTGTATTATTTCAACCATGTAAGGTGGGTTTTCAAATCACTCTGGATGCCTGATTAAAATGGATGTAAAACTGTGGTTGGGGTGCCCTTGCCTTCTTTGGCCTTGGTACCTTCATTATAGTAGGCGCATTTCAGCTCTGGCCTGATTTTCATGTCTAAGAATAACTTGTTCCCTCTCTTTCTCTCAGGCACATAGTCTCTCACTTCCCAATCTCTTCACTTCCTCACACTGTCAGACTTGCATTGGAGCAGTGAGCACAAAGACACACACATACACAGACACACACACACACACACACACACATAGACACACACACACACACACACACACACACACACACATACAGACACACACACAGACACACACACGCACGCGCACACACACACACACACACACACACACACACACACACATGGATTGAGGTGAATGGGATGAGTGGAAAGAGAGGGAGAGGGAAGGAGGGATGGCACTATTTAACCTGATATGTTTTGTTTGCAGTTGTAAAAAATTAATGTAGAGATGGGTGTGTCTTTCTGTCACTGCAGGTTAATGGCATCGACCTACGCGGGGCCACCCACGAGCAAGCGGCTGCAGCACTAAAGGGGGCGGGCCAAACTGTAACCATCATTGCTCAGTACAGGCCCGAGGGTGAGTGTCAGCTGTAACAGCCAATCACTGAGCTTCATGATCAAGGTGGAAGACAAATGACAAAACACACTCTAGGACAGTGGTCATCAACCCGTCAAAGCATTCCAAGTCGATCGCTGAACATTTCTGTAAAAAGGCCAACAATAAAAAATACTCACTCCTATTTTATACATTTCTCTCGTGCTGTTAGCTGTAGGTACACTTTATTTAGCTGCCTGGCACATCGGGTAGGTGAAGTTGTCCTCTTTTGAACTGGAGGTGCAAACTCGGCTACCTGGGCGGTAAGAGGTGGACCCTCTGCTGCTTTCTCCCTCTATCCGCTGAGAGACTGATGATCAGATACACCGGCACCGGCACCGTGAGTAAAATAAACAACAAAGACTGTGTTAATGTTGCATAGGCTCAGAAATGGTTGGCGACCACTGCCCTAGTATAACCAAATCCTGTGGACAAATATTGACATCATTTCACAAAAGCAAATAAACACTAATAACCCACAAGGGACATTTTCTGTCCATCTCCGTCTTGTAAATCTCCAGTACATTGCCTGTGGTGCATTGAGTTGCTTTGAGTAGTGTGCCAAGACATGTCATGTTGGATTAAAGTCAGCGGTTGTCTTTGGCAATACTTCATGGGATGTCTGCAGTAAGCGGAAGTCATGGGCCTGTAAAGGTGTATTCTGGGAAGGTTGTCCTGCTACGAATCAGTTTGTCCGAAGATTGTCTTCAGAATCAGTACACGGTACATTTGGTCATAGAAATGTTTTTACCAATGAGAACCTATTGCCTTTTTGTTTTGAGCACATCCAGCTGCAACGTTAGATAGCTGGGACAGCAGGTAGCCTAGCAGTTAAGAGCTATAGGCCAGTAACCGGAAGGTCGCTGAATCGAATCCCTGAGCCGACTAGGTGAAAAATCTGTCTGTGCTCTTGAGCAGGGCACTTAACCCTAGTCGCTCTGGATAAGAGCAAATGTAAATGTAGTTCACAAACTGAACAATATGCCAATATAATTGCTGAAAATCAAATGAAAGAACGTCAGGACTTTTTTCCCTATGACTTTGGCAGCAGCAGGTCAAATGAGGAACATTTGTGAGTATTTGACAGCACTTGCTGTTATATGGATCTCCGCGGGTCACCTTCACTGCAGGAAAGTGTTAAGTAAAAATAACTTTTTAAGGGCCAGAACTGTAATTGTCTAGTAAATACCAGTACATTGCCATAAAATACATTGCTGTTGAGTAATGGGCCAAAATTCACCCAATTTATTGTGGGAAGCTTGTGGAAGGCTACCCAAAACATTTGACCCCAGTTAAACAATTTAAAGGCAATGCTACCAATTGCTAATTGAGTGTATGTAAACTTCTGACCCACTGGGAATGTGATGAAAGAAATAAAAGCTGAAATAAATCATTCTCTCTACTATTATTCTGACATTTCACATTCTTAAAATGAAGTGGTGATCCTAACTGGCCTAAGGATTAAATGTAAGGAATTGTGAAAAACTGAGTTTAAATGTATTTGGCTAAGGTGTATGTAAACTTCCAACTTCAACTGTACATACCTCATACCCATGCACACCCCTTCTATATGACTGTGACCGAATTCTTATACTATGTCCTGGGTCATTCTTCAATTGGAGTGGCAATTGCATCTCTCGCCTTTGCAACGATGAAAAATCACTTCAAATTACAAATAGTTACATATCATACAGGTTTTTGTTCATATTAAACTGTTTATCACTGATAAACAGTGTATGAATTCGCTGCAATCTTTTGAGGAAATTAATCGCAGCCATCTAAACATTTTAATGCACCCAACTGTAGTAAATACAGAATGTAGGAGACTTCAGTCACAGTCTGTCTTTCAGGTTTTGACGCTATACCCCAGCTCAGAGCCCCAAACCAATGACCACTGTGCTTTTCCCTGGTGTAAGGCATCAAGATCTCACATCATCCATCAATACATCCTATTCCATTCATCCATCCATTAACACATCTTATTCCATCCATCCATCAACACATCCTATTCCACCCTTCCATCAACACATCCTATCTCCACCCATCCATCAACACATCCTATTCCACCCATCCATCAACACATCCTATCTCCACCCATCCATCAACACATCCTATTCCACCCATCCATCAACACATCCTATTCCACCCATCCATAACACATCTTATTCTACCCATCCATCCAGCTACACATCCTATTCCATCCATCCATCCATCAACACATCCTATTCATCCATCCATCCATTAACACATCTTATTTCATCCATTAACACATCCTATTCATCCATCCATCCATTAACACATCTTATTTCATCCATCAACACATCCTATTCCACCCATCCATCAACACATCCTATTCCACCCGTCCATAACACATCTTATTCTACCCATCCATCCAGCTACACATCCTATTCCATCCATCCATCCATCAACACATCCTATTCATCCATCCATCCATTAACACATCTTATTTCATCCATTAACACATCCTATTCATCCATCCATCCATTAACACATCTTATTTCATCCATCAACACATCCTATTCCACCCATCCATCAACACATCCTATCTCCACCCATCCATCAACACATCCTATTCCACCCATCCATCAACACATCCTATTCCACCCGTCCATAACACATCTTATTCTACCCATCCATCCAACTACACATCCTATTCCACCATCAACACATCCTATTCATCCATCCATCCATTAACACATCTTATTTCATCCATTAACACATCCTATTCATCCATCCATCCATTAACACATCTTATTTCATCCATCAACACATCCTATTCATCCATCCATCAACACATCCTATTCCATCCTTCCGTCCATCCATCCTTCCATCCATCCATCCATCCATCCATCCATCCATCCATCCATCCATCCATCCATCCATCCACACATCTTATTTCATCCATCCAACCATCTACACATTCTATTCCATCCATCAACACATCTTGCTCCATCCATCCATTTACACATCCTCTTTTAGTTGGATTCTTTTAAACTTTTTGCACTTTATTTTGCTGAACTCAAGGCCAACCCATTTAATTGCCTGTTTAATTCTTCATTTATTTAAGCTTTTTTGTTTTGTTTTATTCTTTAAAATAATTTGAGACCAACATTGAACGAGGGACAATCTTAGTAAATTGGTTCCTAGTATTTGTCCCTGTTTTGTTATTATTCATATGATTTATTTTTATTATTGCCACACATGTAAATAGGTAACTGACAAACCCAGTCATCATGACACACAAGTACATGCAGAGAGAAAAACAAGTCATTTTCGGTAGCACATAAGCTACTATTCCTGTCTCCCTTATTCATGTATTTCATATATTTTCTAAATATACATTCTTTACAAAATATCAAAGTGCTTTTGTTTTGAAAGAGAAATCTTTCTGATTTCTGCGTTTCATGTCCAAATCCTCCCAAGGTGTTTAAAATGTATTGTGTAGCTCAATAAAGTTTGTTAAAGATGATTGACGAAATTCCAACACATCTGAAATCAGAGATATTCACTTGCATTGGTTTTGTGTCAAAGTGCTAAAAAGCTAGCATTTGGAGACAGTGGCAAGGTAAACATGGGTAATTTGGATGAATTATCCCTTTAATATTAAAGCACATGTTCACACCCTTTCCCTAGGGAAACCTAGACAATGGTTTAGGTGACTGGAAATTCAGTTGCTATAATTACTATTTCTGACGCATTTTATGTTATTATTTTAAGCTTTCCAAATTACAGAGGATTCAGTTACTTGGATAACCTTGGATCTTGGATAACCCTGTCTCTATGTAACATGTTGTGCCATGACTATTTTCCCCCTCAATGCATGTGTCAGAAAGAAGCTCCATCATGATCCGAGTGTTGAGGGTGCTTGTGAAATAGATTTGGGCAGCTGTCTAATACTATCCAGATTTACTTTTTGAGGGCTTGAATCAGGTGATTCTAAAGGGAGCAATACACAGAGATAAACTATCTTTATAGACACAAACGGGCATCTTGTTTTGTAATATTCTTTCATACATGACATCATATAATCTTATATCATACATTTCTTACATGTTTTCTTCATGGTAGTGTCTCTGAAAGACACCCGTTTATGGAGTCTGAATTGTCTGAATGATGAATGAATAAGAAACTATTAGAGGTGTGGCATCATCCTTTTCTCTTTACCCCTTCTTCATTTGCTTCCTGCCCACTAGTTTTCCAATCTACCCGTCATAGGATTCATTCCACTCAATTAACTTTATCTGATTTGTGCATTTTAGTAATTTAGCAGACACTCTTATCCAGATACATTTTCGTACTGCAGCAGAGAAATAAAACGAGAAGTCATTTTGATAGATAGTAACGGGAAGATGCTTCCCTCCTCTTTTTTACATGGCAAGGCAGCTTCAGCCCATGGGGGCAGGTGTTTGGGGAGTGTGCTCTACTATACTTGGATAGCAGCCAATGGATGTTAACACTGCTGCCTGCGTACTCCTTGTTACAAACACCTTCCCAATTGGCCTCTCCTCTATCCATCCTTCAGCGTGCCAGATGAGAAAGATATTCCTTCCCCCATGCATGTTGGCTTGCTTACTGATGCAGTGGGCAAAGTCAGAGGACTGTGAGTGAGCGTGCTGAGTGAGCGTGCTGAGTGAGCGTGCTGAGTGAGTGAGCGTGCTGAGTGAGTGAGCATACAGTATCCAGGCGAACAGAAGACAGGAAGGCAGCACCCAGTGTGAGACAGACTAGTAGTTGCAGAGAAAGGAGGATAGAGGAGCTGAAGCACACACAGAGAGGTATGTGTGCTAGTCAGCTGTGTGTCTGTGCCTGTGTTGTGTGGTTGTGTGTGTGCTTGTGTATGAGAAAGAAAGGAGAATTGTGAATGAAGTTGGTGTGTGTATGCATTGCTTTGTTCTCTGCATGCTGTGTTGTAATGAAGAGTATAGGTACCAACATTTGTTTTACTCCAGGGACTAAAGCTTAAGTGGAACAAAGCAAGATTAGACACATCTCAAATTAAGACGGTAGTTGCATCTTTGTCAAACTATACAAAGCTTGAGGAATGGATCTTTTTACAATTTATAAAAAAAAATGTTTTTAGAGACACTCAAAGGTTTTTCTACAGATGACGCTACTCTGTTGACACATTACAAGACCTGTTTTAGAACCTCATCTAGTTACAGCACTGAATAATTTTCTAGATTTTTCTTTCTTTCTGTCTCTCGCTCTGCATTGTTTTCCTGCTGGTTGCAATGCACATTATTATCTCTCTCATTGAAGGGACAGCTCTGCCAGCCAAGCCTGTGCGAATCTGCTCTTGTTCTCCCCTAAATCTCTGCAATCTCAGATGGAAGCACTTCACGTGTCTGGGAAGAAATAGGCTTTAAGACTCAGATTCCCTCTTTGGATGATTTGTGTAGTATTATTTTTTATAAAACCTTTTGATTATACCTGTTCATCTAGATGATGAACTCTCTCAGTCCAAAGGTTAGTCTGATTGACTGGGTCATGCGCTCTCAGTCCTGCCTAGCTGACCGCTGTACCGAGGTACGTGTGGGCTTTAGGCTGAGGTGAGTCTCTCTGCCTCATTAGCTGCATGGCTGCTCTGCGCTGTAGAGGCGATTGCTGCAGCAGTGTTTCAGTACAGGGATACTTCACCCAAATTACTCTCCCACATATAATGATTGTATATGGACAAGTAGACTGCAATCCCCTCTTTTCCATCTGATTTACCTAGCAACGGTCACCAATCGTTGACTCGCATACAAATCGTTTTACAGTAGCTTTAAAGAAACTTCAGAGACTGGGATGATTTGGGCTGCTAGGGGGACTTTAAGCTTTGAGCCTTTTTCCAAATGTCAAATGAGCAAAGAGCTATAAGTATGTACATTTTCTACAGTGCCACCAGGTGGCTTAATGCTTCCATAGCACTCCTATAGGCTACTGTCCTTACCTAAATCAAATCAAATCATCAAATCAAATGTACAGTGCCTTGCGAAAGTATTCGGCCCCCTTGAACTTTGCGACCTTTTGCCACATTTCAGGCTTCAAACATAAAATATAAAACTGTATTTTTTTGTGAAGAATCAACAACAAGTGGGACACAATCATGAAGTGGAACGACATTTATTGGATATTTCAAACTTTTTTAACAAATCAAAAACTGAAAAATTGGGCGTGCAAAATTATTCAGCCCCCTTAAGTTAATACTTTGTAGCGCCACCTTTTGCTGCGATTACAGCTGTAAGTCGCTTGGGGTATGTCTCTATCAGTTTTGCACATCGAGAGACTGACATTTTTTCCCATTCCTCCTTGCAAAACAGCTCGAGCTCAGTGAGGTTGGATGGAGAGCATTTGTGAACAGCAGTTTTCAGTTCTTTCCACAGATTCTCGATTGGATTCAGGTCTGGACTTTGACTTGGCCATTCTAACACCTGGATATGTTTATTTTTGAACCATTCCATTGTAGATTTTGCTTTATGTTTTGGATCATTGTCTTGTTGGAAGACAAATCTCCGTCCCAGTCTCAGGTCTTTTGCAGACTCCATCAGGTTTTCCTCCAGAATGGTCCTGTATTTGGCTCCATCCATCTTCCCATCAATTTTAACCATCTTCCCTGTCCCTGCTGAAGAAAAGCAGGCCCAAACCATGATGCTGCCACCACCATGTTTGACAGTGGGGATGGTGTGTTCAGCTGTGTTGCTTTTACACCAAACATAACGTTTTGCATTGTTGCCAAAAAGTTCCATTTTGGTTTCATCTGACCAGAGCACCTTCTTCCACATGTTTGGTGTGTCTCCCAGGTGGCTTGTGGCAAACTTTAAACGACACTTTTAATGGAAATCTTTAAGAAATGGCTTTCTTCTTGCCACTCTTCCATAAAGGTCAGATTTGTGCAATATACGACTGATTGTTGTCCTATGGACAGAGTCTCCCACCTCAGCTGTAGATCTCTGCAGTTCATCCAGAGTGATCATGGGCCTCTTGGCTGCATCTCTGATCAGTCTTCTCCTTGTATGAGCTGAATGTTTAGAGGGACGGCCAGGTCTTGGTAGATTTGCAGTGGTCTGATACTCCTTCCATTTCAATATTATCGCTTGCACAGTGCTCCTTGGGATGTTTAAAGCTTGGGAAATCTTTTTGTATCCAAATCCGGCTTTAAACTTCTTCACAACAGTATCTCGGACCTGCCTGGTGTGTTCCTTGTTCTTCATGATGCTCTCTGCGCTTTTAACGGACCTCTGAGACTATCACAGTGCAGGTGCATTTATACGGAGACTTGATTACACACAGGTGGATTGTATTTATCATCATTAGTCATTTAGGTCAACATTGGATCATTCAGAGATCCTCACTGAACTTCTGGAGAGAGTTTGCTGCACTGAAAGTAAAGGGGCTGAATAATTTTGCACGCCCAATCTTTCAGTTTTTGATTTGTTAAAAGAGTTTGAAATATCCAATAAATGTTGTTCCACTTCATGATTGTGTCCCACTTGTTGTTGATTTTTCACAAAAAAATACAGTTTTATATCATTATGTTTGAAGCCTGAAATGTGGCAAAAGGTCGCAAAGTTCAAGGGGGCCGAATACTTTCGCAAGGCACTGTATTTATATAGCCCTTCGTACATCGGCTGATATCTCAAAGTGCTGTACAGAAACCTAGCCTAAAACCCCAAACAGCAAGCAATGCAGGTGTAGAAGCACGGTGGCTAGAAAAAACTTCCTAGAAAGGCCAAAACCTAGAAAGAAACCTAGAGAGGAACCAGGCTATCTACATTATGCATACAGAATTACAAACCCGAGTTGAGTCAATCTGATTTACAGTTCATGGGAAGAAGATTTCTGAAGGTTTTTGTGGACATTTGGTTTGGATGGGAATGCAAGGGGCCTCACAGCAGTTCTAAGAGCAACATTTAGGAGAACTATCTGAGCTTTCTATACTGTATGTTCAGAGTGTTCACGCAATATGAAGGTGTAGGGGGAAGTTTCCCTAAGGCTAGATTCAATCCGGACAGAGGAAGATCCGCACTATAGCGCAATTTAAATGTAAAGGTAATTTCAGATTGAGCCGACAAATGCAGCATTTACCTTCAATGCAGTATCCGGGAACGCAGTATCCAGGAACAGCTCCAGACCATTATTCCTCCTCAACCAGACCACTTTACAGTTGGCACTATGCAATGGGGCAGGTAGCCTTCCCCTGGTATCTGCCAAACCCAGATTCGTCCGTCAGACTGCCAGATGATGAAGCGTGATTCATCGCTCCAGAGAACGTGTTTTCACTGCTCCAGAGTCCAATGGCGGCGAGCTTTACACCACTCCAGCCGACGCTTGGCATTGCACATGGTGATCTTAGGCTTGTGTACAGCTGCTCGGCCATGGAAACCCATTTCATGAAGCTCCTGACGAATAATTAGTTTGCTGACGTTGCTTCCAGAGACAGTATGGAATTCGGTAGTGAGTGTTGCCATCGAGGACAGACGTTTTAACGTGCTTCAGCACTAGCTGGTCCCGTTCTTTGACCTTGTGTGGCCTACCACTTCGCGGCTGAGTCATTGTTGCTCCTAGACATTTCTACTTCACAATAACAGCCCTTACAGTTGACCGGGGCAGCTCTAGCAGGGCAGAAATTTGACAAACTGACTTGTTGGAAATGTTGCACCCTTTGATTGTGTCACATTGAACGTCACTGAGCTCTTCAGTAAGGCCATTCTACTGCCAATGTTTGTATTTGGAGATTGCATGGCTTTGTGCTCGATTTTATACACCTGTCAGTCAGCAACAGGTGTGGCTGAAACAGCCGATTACACTCATTTGAAGGGGTGTCCACATACTTTTGTATATATGGTGTATTTTACATGGTAATACATATTGTACATGCATCATCAATCAATATAAAGAAGTTAAAAACATTGGTTATGTCCATTTGAAATGTAAGCAGTTTAATTTGTTTCCCTCTCAATGTTTACTGATGCACATTAAATGTCACCAAAATCCTTTAGCCAACCTAGGTTACTGTTCTGAACAGATTATCCTCCCTTTCCTTTGCAATGTAGAGCAGTCTACATTGAGTGTAAACAGAACATTATTGTAATCCTGGGTGTTGTTGTCTTTCACTTGCAGAGTACGGGCGTTTCGAGGCCAAAATCCATGATCTGCGGGAACAGATGATGAACCATAGCATGAGCTCTGGGTCCGGATCCCTCCGAACCAATCAGAAACGCTCCCTTTACGTCAGGTGGGTCTCTTTTGGACTTAGTTAAAGTCATCCTGAATAGATGGCATTAACGTCATTTTTCTATAATAGCATGTCTCCCTCTGACTCCCTCACAGGGCACTGTTCGACTATGAAAAGGCCAAAGACAGTGGACTCCCTAGCCAGGGCCTCAGCTTCAGGTATGGGGACATCCTCCACGTCATCAACGCCTCAGACGATGAATGGTGGCAGGCCCGGAGGGTGACCCCTGATGGGGACAGCGAAGAGATGGGGGTCATCCCCAGCAAGAGGAGGTAAGTGGTGGATTTGCTAAACTAAAAGTCAAAGTGCTTAACCAAAAGGTTAGCTTCTGGGGGACAGTGGACTCTACGTCCCTACCTTTTCACAAAATGTACCTGTGAGTGGCTGAAAGAAAAAGTTTCTTTATTCCTGTTCCAGCAACAAAATTAACATTTGTTGTATCATTTTTCTGCAAGAAAAACGTAATTCTACAACAGCTACTTTTAAATTAGGCTTCATGTGAGAGATTATACAGGTCTACTGTATCCAAGCCTACAGCATTTAACCCATCTCAAGAGGTGCAATAGGTGTGGTAGACCAGGGGGTGCTGCTGCACCTGGTAGACCAGATGGTGCTGCTGCACCTGCATATGACAACTGAGTGACAAGCACAAACATTGTTTTAAAACAAATCAATTCCAGCAGATAGCGTTGGAGAAATGGAAAAGCCACTGTAGCATGACTGTTTTTGTCCATGTGTCTGTCCTGATACTGACAGGGTTGAGAGGAAAGAACGAGCTCGACTAAAGACAGTGAAGTTCAATGCCAAACCGGGAACCATCGATTCCAAAGGGGTAAGTGCTAAGATCTTATACTAAGGACTGGCAAGCCAACTTAACTTTTGATGGAAGACATTTTCTGAAATGGAAGTGGTTGTAAACCCATATATCAATTACATTCCTTTGTGATATGAAGTAGAGAGAGTAGCTTCTAAACCTCTAAACCTTTGTTTTTGTCTTAATACACGTGAAATGTGGATGTGTAACGTTATCAAGAGCAACTTTCAGATTTCACATCAGGTTTCTCAGATTTCCCCTCGCATTTGGAGAAGTTGTGATAGTAATGTATGTTCATCTAAAGCATTAGCCCGAGGTCTCTCTGCCTGTGTGGCAAAGACATCACATCTCTGCAGCAGCACCTTCTCCCTGACAGATTTACCTCACAGCCCTTACCCTAAATAAACATTGCACGTTGTATAATTTGATTTTTTTGTGAAGCATTAGAGGCAATTTTTTCCTTTAATGTCATATCGGTCCCTGGGCCACCCCCTGGAGAAGCCAAATCACCATACATCCTTCAAACTCTTTGTCCATTTTGGACATAGCAGCAGGACATTTGGCCGTGTTCCTCAGTGTTTTTGCATGCATATGTTACAAGTAACGAGTAGATTTTGTGTTGTATTCGCTGCGCTCTTTTTAAAACAGGTTCCAAAAGGTTTTGGAGGGTTTGATCATACAAATGTATTTAAATGTTTAACAGATGCCTCTCTTCACATTTCTCAAAAATATTGAAAAGTTGTACTGACATTTTGCATGGTTATAGCTAAAATAATGTCCATAAGCTTCCAGTAAAGAGATACACAACTTACCCTTGGATTATAGCTGAACTATACCTATTTTAGTCTCCCCAATAGGCTAACATCTCTTGATTAGGTCTCCAGGTGTTGAACTAAGGTCGCTATAGTATATGAACATTTCGCTACACCTGCAATAACATCTGCTTAACATGTATATGTGACCAATAACATTTGAGAAACAGACGCCTCACAAGTCCTCAATTGGCAGCTTCATTAAATAGTACCCGCAAACACCCGTCTCAACGTCAACAGTGAAGAGGCGACTCCAGGATGCTGGCCTTCTAGGCAAAGTTCCTCTGTCCAGTGTCGGTGTTCTTTTGCCCATCTTAATCTTTTCTTTTTATTGGCCAGTCTGAGATATGGATTTTTCTTTAAATCTCTGCCTAGAAGGCCAGCATCCCAGAGTCACCTCTTCACTGTTGATGTTGAGACTGGTGTTTTGCGGGTACTATTTAATGAAGCTGCCAATTGAGGACTTGTGAAGCGTCTGTTTCTCAAACTAGTCACTAATGTACTTGTCCTCTTTCTCCGTTGTGCACCGGGGCCTCCCACTCCTCTATGTATTCTGGTTAGAGCTAGTTTGCGCTGTTCTGTGAAGTGAGTAGTACACAGCGTTGTACAATATCTTCAGTTTCTTGCCAATTTTTCAAATTGAATAGCCTTCATTTTTCAGAACAAGAATAGACTGATGAGTTTATTCTTTGTTTCTGGCCATTTTGAGCCTGTAATCAAACCCACAAATGCTGATGCTCCAGATACTCAAATAGTCTAAAGAAGGACAGTTTTATTGCTTCTTTAATCAGAATGACAGTTTTCAGCTGTGCTAACATAATTGCAAAAGGGTTTTCTAATGATCAATTGGCCTTTAAAAATGATACATTTGGATTAGCTAACAACGTGCCATTGGAACACAGGAGTGATGGTTGCTGATAATGGGCCTATGTAGATATTCCATCAAAGAATCTGCCGTATCCAGCTACAATAGTCATTTACAACATTAACAATGTCTACACTGTATTTCTGATCAATTTGTTGTTATTTTAATGGACAAAAATGTTTGCTTTTCTTTCAAAAACAAGGACATTTCTAAGTGACCCCAAACTTTTGAACAGAAGTGTACGTAGTTAAGGCTGGTATTGAACCAGTTTCGGTGATCATTGCTGGTTTAACGATTATACCTTTAGAATCGGATTTATGAAGCACATGCATGCAAATGAGTATTCGTCACAAATAAACATCACAACTGCAATTCCTTCTTTCTCCTCCACGCCACCTCCTAGCTTCTCAAACAGCGCTATGCACAACTTCTCTCCTTTAATTTTGTTTGTTTGTAATTTAACACTCACAACATTTGATCAATCTGACCCCTTCGTATCATATTTCTTTATATGTTTGTTAATTTAGGATTTGATATCTTCACAAGCCTATCTAAATATATAGTTTTAGGCAACAATGACCTGATTTCTTTCAGCCATGGCATGGGATCTCATCCTTCCACCTCCTGGAGTTCTAACCTGCATGATTGTTGGACATCATTTGTATCACAGCCATGTTCCTAATGTCATAGCATGATCCTGTTAACGTCTTTGCTGCATGGCATACCACATATTGGCATTTATCTGTATGTTTGACACGTGTTCTCTGATTTTGTTTTATTTTCAAGTGTTTGAGAATGTCTTGGGTGCAATTATTGTGCACATGAAGTAAATGATGGCAAATTATTAGTGTAGTTCTTCTCTATCAAACATTGAGTCATTTTGACAGTGTTATCATCGAACAGACAAACAAAATGAGATATTTGTGAAATGTCATGATTAATTCATGATCATTTGTATTAGCTAAAGCAACATATTTATATGATTAGGTTATAATTCAACCCTGCTCTGATGGATGAATCATCTAGTGTAATGTCAGTCCTGTAGTCCATTTCTGGTGACCACGCCATAATTTCTTCATGTCCCACATATTGCAGCTAGTTGGTTTGTCAGCATGAATATGACAACAATTAGAGCTCCCTGTTTGCCCCACCCCATGCTTTCTTTCCTCCACAGTCATTCAATGACAAGCGTAAAAACAACTTCATCTTTACACGAAAGTTCCCATTCTACAAGAACAAGGAGTTGGGTGAGCAGGATGGCAGTGATTCAGAACGTAAGTAGGCTTGAACACACACACACACTGACACAGGTACACACACTGACACAGGTACACACACTGACACAGGTACACACATCGACACAGGTACACACACCGACACAGGTACACATAGGTGACATATAAATTGTGGAGACGTGTGCAGGTATAGGGTTTTCACGGAGGTCCCCTTCCTATCTTTCTTTTTTCTCTCTCTGTTGGCTCTGGTGCAGTGATGGTGTCTGGGTGCTCAGATCAGGATCAACACTGAGCAGTCACCAGTGGTTCCTCAAAAACTACCCCGGCCATCATCTATCACAAAGTGGTCCAATTATCTGATATGACTTTTTTTATTTTTTAATACAGTTTATGACAGGTTATGACCGGTTCCGGCTGGTCGTCTTGTGTCTGAACTGAGACAGATGATCTGAGCTCGGCTAACTAATCTTGCCTTTCAGGATTTCACAGCTTCCCCTCTTTAATGCCACTTACCTCTTCCTTCCACCTTTCTGGCTATCCCTGCCTCCTTGTCTTTGCTCTCTTGGGACGGCCATGTAGGACATCCCAGGAATAGGTGACGACGGGTATGGGACGAAGACGCTGAGTAAGTTGGTTGAGGAATGGTCCTGTCTGTACAGTCAAGCAACACTCCCCTCCCCCCAACACATTTCTCTTTTGACTTTGTGTTTGTTTCCTCCCTCTTTATTTTTTTTGTTCCCTTATTGACTCATTTTGATAGCCTGTTTGCATGCTTCAGTATGACCTCTCAGTTTTTGTCCTGATTGTCTTGGTTTCTGTCACCTCCCATCCAAACTCTGACATTGTTTGCAAATCACAAAAAAGAAAGACATAAAAAAAAGTGTTTGAGTTGTCTGGAAATACATTTTGTGTTTTTATCATGTAACTAGTCTGTTCATTGTCTCTTTCTATAACAGACACAGCTATTTGGGTGTACTCTTGGGCAGCTGAATGTGATCACCTATTTTTAGGCCAGCATGCTGAGGTGTTCGTACTGTCAATGCTGTGTATATTTGTGTCTTTAAATGATTTCACATAGTACATTTTTAATGTTCTCTGTAATCTATGATCCATGATCTTCCTCTATTTTGATGTATTGTTGAATCCCATGAAAATATGAGGTGCAAAGTGAAAGGGAAAAGTGCTCTTGTTTTGCTAGCTACGGTAGTCTCTTAACCCTTTACACTCGTACCCATATACTGGTTCAAAATGGCATATTTGGGCACTAATAAGCAGGGGTTGGAACCAAAATTATGAACAGAAACACATTTATTTTTTGTTCTCTTTCACTGTTCCAACCAGCAAAATAAAATTCTGAACCTGTTCAAATCCCCCAAAAGTACTGGTTTATATCGTTCCGTTCTGTTCCTTTTTTAACCTGTAAATCAAAGTTTTTTTACATTTAGCTCATTAAATTACTTCACCAATCAGTGCGAATACAGCAGGCAAGCTAGTTGTTCACATGCGTGATGGAAAGACAAGTGTGGCCTATGGCGCAAGATGCGACTGAAATTTGTCAGGTGGGGAGAGAGCGAGTGAGGGTTGAAGAGGAGGCTTAAAGCTCTGGGCATCTTGTTTTGACATGCATTATCTGAATTAGGTCCACAGAATTATACCTAAGAGGGGTGGTTTCTATGAAGGAACTTTGAATGTCCTTTGAGCTAGCTAGCTAACAAGCTTGTGTGTGCAGAGCGGCACCTGAATTAAAAACACGTCTTAGCTTTTTGTAGTTAATAAATCCAACCGAAATGTGATAACTAGGCCTATAGTATCCTTGCCTACATAGCATTGAAAAACTGAATCCATTCTTCTTTAGGCTACTGTACTGACGTTTTAATGAAATAGCTATGTTTCTGAGGGGGAGGGGCAGGTAGCCTTTTTTCAGCATGCAGGCAGACACTATAATAGATTTATAAGTGAGAGAGTGAGGGCTTTGCATAGGCGCTTTGTTGTGTTTTTTTTGTGGGACTAGAATAAAAATGCCTGGAACGTAAAATAACATTATTATCCGGTTCCCATCCTTTTAAAATAACGGTTCAGTTCCCGGAACAGTATGGATCACTTTCGTTCCCGGTTCCGTTTCTGTTCCCCCCCCAAAAACATAAAAGGTTTTCGGTTCTGTTCCCTGAACCGGTTCCAACCCCTGCTAATAAGCGCCTAAATTGGAACGTGGTGGCTGTACAGTAATATGCTATACATGACGTCAGAGCTCTGGCTCTGTGCTTTCACAAGGCTGTATGGGTTTTGACTGACAGCCGTTCTGAACTTGAGCACAGCGCAACAAGAAGTTGCTCCCATCAGTCCCGCTAATTGGGCAACATTTGAAAATGTTTTGTTGAGTGAGAAAAATGCTGTAAATTAAGATGACTCAATGTATTTTGAAAGGTGAGACATTGAGGATTATAATAAATACCGCTTTGATGTCATACAAGAAGGCCAACTACCATGAGTCCAAATGTGCACTTCACATTTCCAGATTCTAAAACTCATGTCATATACAGTGTCAATGTTTATGATCATAATGTTTGATGTACAGTTACAAGATGACATGGCATCATAACCTGGTTGTTCTGAACAGAATGAGCCTGTTTGTTTATTGAGAAGAACATTGGCTGTGGAACACGCACTTGAATGCACTCATGACTCCTTTCTATGTGCACCAAAATTACAATCTGTTTTTCTGAATTGCCTTCTGAAAGCCTAACTTATAACTTCATGTAAGCCTAACTTATTATAAGCCTAACTTATAACTTCATCTAACTTATAACGTCATGTTGGTAATAGAACAAGCCTAACCTGACTGAGATTGTGAATTATAAAATGGACCGTTTTTAGATTACGTAAACAACAACAGTAGTTGTGTGATGGGGATGAAACAACTACAACTACAAGTCTGCTTGCTTTAGTTCCTCAATGGCACAGCTAGGAGAGCTCAGAAAAGTACCTTAGAGTTGAAGATTCTTTGAGTCATAAGTGTATTGAAATTGCTTAGGAACTGTGCACACATTTTCATGTTATCTCCAAACTGTTACTTTTCCATTGCTACCATGGTTATGCATAAGCGTTTCATATGGAATTCTGTGAGAAACATTTAAATTTAGCCCTATCCATATAGGCCAAATCCCATGAGTGTAAAGGGTTAAAGGTTTTATTTTACTGCAACATTAATAGACACCCATCTATTGTAATGTTAGCTTTCTCCTCTTTTTTATACAACTATTATCTTGCTGTGTTTAATCCCTATCCCTGGATCAGAATACAAATAGTTACAGAATAATATCATGTTGGTACTTTCTTGCACATACTAACCAATCAACTAATACTAACCAATCAACTAATACTAACCAATCAACTAATACTAACCAATCAACTAATACTAACCAATCAACTAATACTAACCAATCAACTTATACTAACCAATCAACTAATACTAACCAATCAACTAATACTAACCAATCAACTTATACTAACCAATCAACTTATACTAACCAATCAACTAATACTAACCAATCAACTAATACTAACCAATCAACTAATACTAACCAATCAACTTATACTAACCAATCAACTTATACTAACCAATCAACTAATACTAACCAATCAACTTATACTAACCAATCAACTTATACTAACCAATCAACTAATACTAACCAATCAACTTATACTAACCAATCAACTTATACTAACCAATCAACTAATACTAACCAATCAACTTATACTAACCAATCAACTTATACTAACCAATCAACTAATACTAACCAATCAACTTATACTAACCAATCAACTTATACTAACCAATCAACTTATACTAACCAATCAACTAATACTAACCAATCAACTTATACTAACCAATCAACTTATACTAACCAATCAACTAATACTAACCAACCAACTTATACTAACCAATCAACTTATACTAGCCAATCAACTAATACTAACCAATCAACTAATACTAACCAATCAACTTATACTAACCAATCAACTAATACTAACCAATCAACTAATACTAACCAATCAACTTGTACAAAAAATGTGGAAATCAATCAATCCGCCATCATTAACACAATGGAAAAATCTAATGATTTATTATTGAAATTGTATGGGCGACTGAGGAAAAACAAATTGGTACAATTTAAGGCCAAGTGGCAAACCATAATGCAGCCACTAGGGATGGGGGTGTGAACATGCGGGTCTGGCCAGATGAGATGTAGCCATTATTTGTGTGCGTCCGTAAATTGTTTGTATCTGGAGTAAAATAATCTATAAAATACAAATCTACTTAGCATGCACTCTAAAAGCAGAACCAATTAGATACAGATGTACCTTTTCTGTGAGTTGCAAGGTAACAGTTCATATAGATTTTATAGGTGTTATGCTGAGCGTTGAAACTAAAGCAGGACAAATATTGTGTTATAGTAGAAGGTTAAATTAATCCTGGCAAAGAGAATGGGAAGGTTTTGAGACAAGCACACAAAGTGATCATCCTCCCGAGAGCTACAGTCATGACCTAAAATAGATTAGGCCTATATTGACAATCTTTTGACTAGAGAAAATGATTTGCCCTCATAATATTCAAATGTATCGACCAAATAGTACAATGAAGCAATATAACTTGACACATTTCCCAACCCAAGCTCTAAATGAAAACGCATCCACTGGTCATTACTGCAGGCGAGACAAAATAACCTCAGTGTTTGTGTTTGTTTGGGATTATACGGATACTTGAAAAGGATGTTTGCATAGTGCACTAGACAGTCACAATTCACTTCGAAAGCAGTATAAACTTTCTTGCCTTCTGTTGGGTGTTGTGTCACTACTCTTTGGCCACAATCAGTCTCAATCCCTTTTTTTGTATGGCACAATTTACATTGAGCGTTTTCATTGAATGCTTCTAATCACTTCTTTATTCATCCAGATTGACATTTCTCCTGTCTTGGAACACTTGGTCAAGAGAATAAGCATGAACATGCATGTAATGTCCGTTTTAGTAACTTTTCTGTTTTATAGTAACTATTTTAGTTACTGTTTTATGTCACCAGGGAGTCAAGAGGACGTGATTCTCTCCTATGAGCCTGTCATTCGACAAGAGAGTGAGTCCTCTTCCAATCTTTTACCAGAGTGGTCCTTGATAATGCACTATTTCAGTCAGTGAAACATTAGCCGCTTGCACATTGTCACACTATATCTATGCACGCCAGTGTGTACAAGCACCACAGAGGTTTTAAAAATGAGACAAAACAATTGATTACTTCCTGTAACTCCTGCGAGGGAGATTCTGGAAAGTTCTTCCGTACTAGTTATTTACAGGAAGTAATCGCTTGTTGAGTCTCTAGACAACAAAACCTCTCTGGCACTAGTACGCATTGGCTTGCTCAGATATAGCGTGGTTGTTGTAGTGAAATTGCTTGCCCACATTTACTGTGGAGACTAATACTCAGTGCACAGTTATAACCTATTATGTCTGTAAATGAGTTGATTGACACATTTTATCTTACAGTTAATTACGCCAGACCCGTCATAATCCTTGGACCGATGAAAGACAGAATCAACGACGACCTGATATCCGAATTCCCTGACAAATTTGGCTCCTGCGTGCCACGTAAGTCCCTCTACCATCACAAGGAGTATAACGCTTCTCAGAGTAGGAGCGCTGATTTAGGATCAGTTTTGCCTCAGGTCAAAATTGATAAGATTTCATGGACAGGGGGAACCTGGGCCCAGATTCACAAAACCTTCTTTGGAATACATTTCTTCTTAACTGCCATTTTCACCTTAAGTATAGACTTATGAAAGTTAACCAAAGTTGCTATTCCTCAATAAAGTTATTGGAAATGTTCATACGTTTTTTCCTATGTTTCTTCCTATGAAAAGAGTTAAGAAGAAATGGGATTCTTGAAAATAATGTTTTAGGATCTTCTTGAAAATGTGCTAAACCCTTGTCTTGTGACAACTGGATACTTTTGTAACCATGAATGTTTTCTTGCGCCACTGCCACAGACACAGTTGGCTACCGGACATTTAAATGAACAATAATAATTAACAATATTGTAGAAGTATTAAATAGCTAGCGTTAGCTTGTTAATTTGCAAAGAAGAACATGGCTAACTTAGCTAACGTTAATATTGTTAACTATGTTGGCTAATGTTGTTATGCGTTAGCTCTTACCGGTCACGCAGTCCCTCTACCACTGCCTCTCCTATCATGGACAAAACCTTCTCCTCCAGCTGGTCCACATGAATGGTTGATACCCCTCCCCCCATCCAGTCTTCTTCAACTCCCTGCTTCTCCCTTCTTAGCAGCCGACTTGATGTTGGACTACTGTCCCTTGCTATACCCCCGACGGTGGAGACAGACTTGGGCACTCTCGCCCATCCTCTCTTTTGGTCTCTGCAATGACCCTTCAGTTATCGAGTCTCCCCAACAGCAACCTTTTCCTGGCTGCTATTTCCTCCACCATCACTTCAAGCTCTTGTTTTTTTGCGCTTTCCTTGGTTATCCATTTTTGTGTTGATATACAGTAGCTAGTCTGATGGCTGTAATGTGTGAAAAATAACGTTTGTTTTTGTGTATAAAGGGTTTGCGAGCCAACAACAACAACAAACATTCTCGAGACATAAAGCAGATGAATAAATGTAATAAAATGGAAATATTAAAACTTTATTATAGTGGGCCAAATCCTATCATCCCTGTCACATAAGCTTATTTATTGGTTTCAAGCACGTCGCTAATGTCAATGCCACATAAGAAGATAGTTCTTAGGCAAGATATTTACGAAGTTCTTCAGAAAACTATGAATTCCTAAGAACATTTTGAGGAATTGCACTTACAAACTCTCTTATGGACTTCTTATTTTTTTTCGTAAGTAGTGTTTTGTGAATCTGGCCCCTGATCCTGGATCAGCACTTATACTCTGAGACGCTTGATACATATGGCTCCAGTCTACCAGGCTGTCTCAGGGTGGACACAGTTGCTGCATCAAGAATACATTGTGTGATCATGTGCCCTTGTGATTAGCTCTCCCTAATACATTCCACCGTGCTGCCAATATACCGTTGTAGTTTTATTTTATACCCATCTTCTTTATTTGCTATGTTGTTATAGTGTTTGATTCATTATTTTTCCTCATTTCTCACCAAAAAGCTATTAATTTCCCCCCCTTACATGTTTTGTTGGGTTCTTTGATTTGTATTATACATACTTGGTTAAATTATCCAGAGATGATTTCTTGACAATAATAATGTAGGATTTTATTATACCCTGCTATTCACATGTGCAATTCTATTGAACCATTAAAGGGGAAGTTCAGGATTTTAGAATTTGACGTTAAATGTCTCCTCATGCTGAAAGTAGTCTATAGGCCAGGAGAAACTGTAATCCATGGTTCGGTTTTTCTTGAAGAAATGACTATGAACTTCAGCTAACTTTAGCCACAGCTAGGTAATAATCAATGGAAGTTTATTTTTATTTTTATGGCCAACTGAGAAAGGCAAAATCCAACAAAAGCTATGGCAACAAATCCAAATAAATGTGGATTTTGTTTTACAGACAACAGGATTTGGAGTTTTGGCTGTAGACCAGATACTGTTTATGTATAGTAGTGTGACCATACTACTAAGTTCAAAGGTTCATGGACAGTAGAGTGCTTCTGGCATTTTACTCTAAAACCATTTTTCATACATTTCTCATTGGTACACCATTAGTATGGTCTCACAATCCAATTATTTTGCACATTCAAGCCTCATAGCGGTCCTAATAGCAGGCCTATGATTCATTCCTGAAAAAGTTTTGGATCCTTATGAGAGTTTTTGCTCCTGTTTGATTTTGTTAATCAGGAGACTGAATGTAATGTAATGAAAATAATCTTGAAAACATGGATTTTTGGGACAGTATTAAAAGTTGACTAAGTAAGGAATAATCAACGAGGGGCTATGCATTCTATGGAAAATAATGAACAACGTGGAAGGTGTGTAGCGCGCCGTGGATCTGACCTTCCACAGAGTTGCATTATTTTCCAGAGATCGCATAGAGCCTCAAGTTGATTATCCCTTTTATACCATGGCTATAATTGAATACATTTGCCACTAGAAATGTGTTCATTTGCAGCATTAGAGCAGTAAAAATAAATGTTTTGTCATACCTGTAGTATACGGTCTGATATACTATGGCTGTGAGCCAATCAGCATTCAGGGCTCGAACCACCCAGTTTTTAATGAGGAATATTTACAAACAATTGTTTGAGTTATATGACCTTTTAAATACAGTTTTTCAGTATAATGATAGTATTTCATACTATTGTATATTTCAAAGAACTGTCCACACCACTGTCTACTTGATGTCATATTTTTATTTTGATCGTCATTGTTTTGATTTGGTTTGTTTTAATTGATTTATCTTTTTATTCCATCTATTTTTTAAACCATGTAAAGCGGCTAACTGTTCAGGGCAGCCAGGTAAGTGAGCCCCTTCGTTGCTGGTATACAGAATGTAGTGTAACTAAGTTATTGGTTAATACAATGTAGTGAAAGGAAGTAGAATATGTTCCACACTGTTGTAAGTAGTAGATTGAAAATGGACTTAGAGTAGAAATTGCAGTATTGACATTTTAAAAATACTCCAAATGCCTCTCTACACATAGTTACCAGGAGATGTACAGATTCATTGTGGGGAATGGGGAAATTTCCCTTCTCACTATTAAATCTACACATTTTTTAACAGTGCGATGGAGAATCTATAGATTTCCAGTGGAATCGCTAGATTTCCCTATTTTACACATTTACCATAACACATCAGATTGAACAAAATGCACATTTACAGTATCAGTAACAGTTAGACTGGGTTTACATTCAAATCACCCTGCAAACACCAGATCTTAGCTTAGGTGCACTACTTTTTATGCTTTCAAAACACTATCATGGTATTTTGAAACATTTTCAGTGCATAATTAGAGTTTGTTTACACAAACAGGTAGAATAGTTGTGTTTATGTACAGTATCTATACTGTAGTCACACTGTACCTGCCTATGTAACTATAATATAAATAAAAGGTACTACGCTTCGATCACACCCACAGCGTCATTGCATTTTGGTACGACAGAATTACATTCATTTCCAATGAAACGCTGCGTTTGCCTTGCAGCATTGCGTTACAGAGGCGGTTGCAGTGCGTTCTGTGTGGTACATCCTTTGGATTTATCGAACGTTATGCATCAAACTGTATGTGTAGACGGCTTGACAGAAATGGTAGCAGAAGGTGAATGTTGAACTTTTGTTGCACACATATCCAGATGATGCTGCGTACTATTTTGTGCAAGGACTCTATCGGTGTGTTCGAAGTGTGGGATGTAGTGCCTTCTGAGATACTTCTAAATTGTTAAACCGATCACTATACGCTGCCCCCTCTATAACTCGCTCATCAAAAAGTTGCACATTCAGTTAAACAGTTTCCTCCCTTTACATTGTACTTTCTGTATTATTTTAGCTTATTGTCTTCTCCTCTTGAATCAAAGATACCACTCGGTCGAGGAGGGACTACGAGGTCGATGGGCGGGACTACCATTTTGTAATGTCCAGAGAGCAGATGGAGCAGGACATCCAAGAGCACAAGTTCATTGAGGCGGGCCAGTACAACGACAATCTATATGGAACCAGTGTTCAGTCGGTCAAATATGTGGCTGAGAGGGTGAGTGTCACTGTCATTGAGATATACTGTATTTAGGCAGTGTGTTTTCAACAGGCAGAAAAATAACGGTGGCAGGCGGCGTTGCGCTAATCCAATGTTAACTTTTATAGCTTTTCCTAATGCCTCAATCACACCGACAATGTTATTGCATTTTGGTACCACAGAAGTACATTAATTTCCAATGGAAATGTTCTGTGTGGTGCATACATTGGATTTATTGAACGTGTGCGTCAAACTGTATGCGTCGACAGCTTGACAGAAATGGTAGCAGAAGGTGATTGTTGAACTTTTGCGCAAAAAATCAAGCCATAACCATTTCCTTAATTAACTTCACTGAAATGTTTTGTTGTTGTTGTATTTTCCGATCTTGTCTCATCGCTGGAACTCCCCAACGGGCTCAGGAGAGGCGAAGGTGGAGTCACGCGTCCTTCGAAACATGACTCGCCTAACTGCGCTCCTTTACACCCGCCAGCTTAACCCAGCCGCACCAATGTGTCGGAGGAAACACTGTTCAACTGGCGAACGGGATCAGCGATGCAGTGCCTTAGACCGCTGAGTCACTCAGGAGGCCCCACTGAAACTATATCTAACCTAATTCCTAACTAACCTTAACCCTACTACTACCTTAATACATATCGACCCCTATGCATTAACTAACAAAAATGTTCTGCTGGTCGAAAATACACTTCCATATTTAACACTATTCAGGTTCCATTTAACTCTGTGGTTATAGCGTTGTGTTGATCTATATTTAATCCAGACAAAATGTGTGATGTAACCACACAAAAAGATCATACCTGTAAGGGCGTTCGTCTGTAGGAGGAAGAGAAGCGGACCAAAGCGCAGCGTGGTGGTTATTCATGTTTTAATAAATCACTACACATGAACAAACTAACAAAAACAAGAAATGTGAAACCGCAAAACAGTCCTATCCTGTGACAACAAACACAGTGACAGGAACAATCACCCCCAAACACACAGTGAAACCCAGGCTACCTAAGTATGATTCTCAATCAGAGACAACTAATGACACCTGCCTCTGATTGAGAACCATACTAGGCCGAAAACATAGAAATGCCCCAAAACATAGAAAAACAAACATAGACTGCCCACCCAACTCACACCCTGACCATACTAAATAAATACAAAACAACAGAAATAGAGGTCAGAACGTGACAGTACCCCCCCCCCCCCAAAGGTGCGGACTCCGGCCGCAAAACCTTGACCTATAGGGGAGGGTCTGGGTGGGCGTCTGTCCGCGGTGGCGGCTCTGGCGCGGGACGCGGACCCCACTTCACCATTGTCTTAGTCCGCCTTATTGTCCGCCTCCCTGGCTTACTCACCATGGCCACCCCTCTCAATGACCCCACTGGACAGAGGGGCTGCTCGGGACAGAGGGGCAGCTCGGGACAGAGGTGAAGCAGCTGCTCGGGACAGAGGGACAACTGCTCGGGACAGAGGGGCAGCTGCTCGGGACAGAGGGGCGATAGCGGCTCGGGACAGAGGGGCGATAGCGGCTCGGGACAGAGGGGCGATAGCGGCTCGGGACAGAGGGGCGATAGCGGCTCGGGACAGAGGGGCGATAGCGGCTCGGGACAGAGGGGCGGCAGCTGCTCGGGACAGAGGGGCGGCAGCTGCTCGGGACAGAGGGGCGGCAGCTGCTCGGGACAGAGGGGCGGCAGCTGCTCGGGACAGAGGGGCGGCAGCTGCTCGGGACAGAGGGGCGGCAGCTGCTCGGGACAGAGGGGCGGCAGCTGCTCGGGACAGAGGGGCGGCAGCTGCTCGGGACAGAGGGGCGACAGCTGCTCTGGACAGAGGGGCAGCTGCTCGGGCGGCCCCTGGCTGACTGACGGCACTGGCGGCCCCTGGCTTACTGGCGGCCCCTGGCTGACTGGCGGCACTGGCGGCCCCTGGCTTACTGGCGGCCCCTGGCTGACCGGCGGCCCCTGGCTGACCGGCGGCACTGGCGGCCCCTGGCTGACCGGCGGCACTGGCGGCCCCTGGCTGACCGGCGGCACTGGCGGCCCCTGGCTGACGGGCGGCACTGGCGGCCCCTGGCTGACGGGCGGCACTGGCGGCTCCTGGCAGACGGGCGGCGCTGGCGGCTCCTGGCAGACGGGCGGCGCTGGCGGCGCTGGGCAGACGGGCGGCGCTGGCGGCGCTGGGCAGGCGCTGGCGGCGCTGGGCAGACGGGCGGCGCTGGCGGCGCTGGGCAGACGGGCGGCGCTGGCGGCGCTGGGCAGACGGGCGGCGCTGGCGGCGCTGGGCAGACGGGCGGCGCTGGCGGCGCTGGGCAGACGGGCGGCGCTGGCGGCGCTGGGCAGACGGGCGGCACTGGCGGCGCTGGGCAGACGGGCGGCACTGGCGGCGCTGGAGAGGAGGAAGGCTCTGGAACCGCCGGACTGACGGGCGGCACTGGCGGCGCTGGGCAGACGGGCGGCGTTGGGCTGACGAGCGGCACTGGCGGCGCTGGAGAGGAGGAAGGCTCTGGAAGCGCCGGACTGAGTAGCTCTCGTAGCGCCGAACAGGCGGGAGACTCCGGCAGCGCTGGAGAGGAGAGAGCCCCTGCAAGGATGGGCCGGAGAGACAGCCTGGTACGGGGAGCTGCCACCGGAGGGCTGGTGCGTGGAGGTGGTGACGGATAGACCGGGCCGTGCAGGCGCACTGGAGCTCTTGAGCACCGAGCCTGCCCAACCTTACCCGGTTGAATGGTCCCGGTCGCCCTGCCAGTGCGGCGAGGTGGAATAGCCCGCACTGGGCTATGCAGGCGAACCGGGGACACCGTGCGCAAGGCTGGTGCCATGTAAGCCGGCCCAAGGAGACGCACTGGAGACCAGATGCGTAGAGCCGGCTTCATGGCACTTGGCTCGATGCCCACTCTAGCCCGGCCGATACGCGGAGCTGGAATGTACCGCACCGGGCTGTGCACCCGCACTGGGGACACCGTGCGCTCCACAGCATAACACGGTGCCTGCCCGGTCTCTCTAGCCCCCCGGTAACCACAGGAAGTTGGCTCAGGTCTCCTACCTGGCGTAGCCATACTCCCTGTTAGCCCCCCCCCAAGAAATTTTTGGGGCTGACTCCCGGGCTTCCTTGCCAACCGTGTTCCCTCATATCGCCGGCTCCTCTCTCCGGCTGCCTCTGCTCTCCTCGCTGCCTCCACCTGTTCCCATGGAAGGCGATCCTTTCCCGCCAGGATCTCCTCCCATGTGTAGCAACCCTTGCCGTCCAACACATCATCCCAAGTCCATTCCTCCTTGTGCCGCTGTTGCCCGTTACCACGCCGCTTGGTCCTGTTGCGGGGGGTGATTCTGTAAGGGCGTTCATCTGTAGGAGGAAGAGAAGCGGACCAAAGCGCAGCGTGGTGGTTATTCATGTTTTAATAAATCACTACACATGAACAAACTAACAAAAACAAGAAATGTGAAACTGCAAAACAGTCCTATCCTGTGACAACAAACACAGTGACAGGAACAATCACCCCCAAACACACAGTGAAACCCAGGCTACCTAAGTATGATTCTCAATCAGAGACAACTAATGACACCTGCCTCTGATTGAGAACCACACTAGGCCGAAAACATAGAAATGCCCCAAAACATAGAAAAACAAACATAGACTGCCCACCCAACTCACGCCCTGACCATACTAAATAAATACAAAACAACAGAAATAGAGGTCAGAACGTGACAATACCAATATTTTGATTTTATTAGACCAATTTCAGAATTTTAAAATGTGGGTCTTTGTGTCTTATTGGACGAATAACTAAAAGGACAAATAACTAAAAGGACAACCATGGTCTCCAAGCATATCTATTCCTTTGTATGTGTTAAATACCTCTTCTAATAAAGTATTATGTCAGAAACAGTTATTTGACTCAATCAAGGACATCATGTAAATTCAATGATATACACTTTGTGTACAAAACATTAAGGTTACCTGCACTTTCCATGACATAGACTGACCAGGTGAATCCAGGGGAAAGCTATGATCCCTTATTGATGTCACTGGTTAAATCCACTTCAAATCAGTGTAGATAAAGGGGAGGGGACAGGTTAAAGAAGGATTTTTAAGCCTTGAGACAGTTGAGACAGTGGATTGTGTTTGTACCATACAGAAGGTGAATGGGCATGACAAAATATGTCAGTGCCTTTGAACGGTAGGCGCACCGGTTTGTGTCAAGAACTGCAACGCTGCTGGGTTTTTCACGCTCATCATTTTCCTGTGTGTATCAAGAATAGGCCACCACCCAAAGGACATCCAGGCAACTTTACACAACTGTGGGAAGCATTGGAGTCAACATGGACCAATATCCCTATGGAATGCTTTCGACACCTTGTCCTGACGAATTTGGTATTTGGTATTTGATTAGGATCCCCATTAGCTGTTGCAAAAGTAGCAGCTACTCTTCAAATCAGTGTAGATAAAGGGAGCTGTTCTGAGGGCAAAAGGGGATGCAACTCAACATTAGGAATGTGCTCCTAATGTTTGTACACTCAGTGTATACTGTATAGAGTATGTACGTGTATAAACTGTCTCTTTCCTCTGTCAGCAGGGTAAACACTGCATACTGGACGTGTCAGGGAATGCCATAAAACGACTACAAGTAGCACAACTCTACCCCATTGCCATCTTTATAAAGCCTAGGTCCATTGATTCATTAATGTGAGTTCTCTCATATCCTAACTCGTGAAAATATTACATAGCAGATGTGTTTATTACGGATATCCAATACAGGAGAAGGAGCTGACATCATTAAATTGAGTGCAGAATATATTTTTAAATGGGGAGGGGGTAAATCAGGCAATTAAGTGGAAATGGGAGTTGAATTGACAAATACCACATTAACTTAATGAACGTAATTCGTAGTCCATACATGTGGAAATGCAGTTGCAGAGATTAGAACCTTTGGGACTGATTTCCCGGACACAGATTGAGCTTGCTTTTTAGTCCAGGACTAGGCATAATCTGTGTCCAGGAAACTGCCCCATGGTCTCTGATGCCTCACAACAAACCTTTGTTCCCAGGGAGATGAATAAGAGATTAACAGAAGAGCAGGCCAGGAAGACATTTGACCGGGCCATGAAGTTGGAGCAGGAGTTTGGCGAGTTTTTCACAGGTACAGTATCCATGAGTAAAGATGCACAATGTTCCTCTTTTTAGACAAAAGAGATGTGAAAGTTGTAGTCTCAACCGTTGTTAATGTATTCAGTCCTGGGGCCTCATTTCTCAAGCCTCTGTGGATTACAAAGAAATTGGCCTACATGGAGATCCTACAATTAAATGGGAATTATGAACATTATTGATGTTCATCATTTCAATGATTAAACAGATCCCTACTGTAATTCTGCATATGTGAATGAGCATTACAAGCCTGCCTGGATAATGCCCTTCATTCACCTTTTATGGTGACAAATTACACCCTCATTTGCTGTATGGTTAGGAACTATTAGAACTAAACCACGGCAGTAAAAACCAAAAGAGCAGGTGTTAGCAGAATGTTTTAATCCTTTGCAGTGACTTTTTCAACCTTAACCTGTGGGACCACAATGTGTTCTATGGATGCAATTTATTATTATCACCAACAGTATGTACATGACAAAAAAAGATTTCCTTCTATTAGAAAATAATTTATAAATGGTTAGATCTGCCTGTACTGAATGTATCCCCTTGTTTTGCAGCCCTTGTTCAAGGAGACACCTTAGAAGACATTTATAACCACTGCAAAATGGTGATAGAGGAGCATTCAGGACCCTACATCTGGATCCCATCAAAAGAGAAATTATGAGAACACACCACTTTGGCAGGGATATTGGACTGCTAGATTCACAACATACTTTGTAACATATGTTCAACTGTAATGGTAATTTATATTGTTCATAATTATAGCCAATTAAACAGATTTTTTTCTTATAGTTTCTTTTTTTTCCACTTTCAATATGAATGTTCCTGAATGTACACCACAACGTTTAAGACACATTTTTGGCCTAAAAAAATGGACTGTTTGTATATTTCATGTTTTTATTTTTAAAAATGCTAAGGAAATTTAATAAACAAGGGCATGTGTTCACGTCGACACTGCGTGGAATTTCACATGAATATTCGAAGATCGCCACGCCAATGAAGGAGGGGAAGGAAATAATATCAGCTTCTTTTGCTTCTCTCCACACAACAGCTAGCACTTTGTGTCCCCTGACACTCACCTCACATCAGTAGTTGACATTTTGTGTGACTTTAGCATCTATGGCCCTTGGACACAGTTCATCGTAATCCGCCTATTTTTACGTTCTTCTTCTTATTTTTTTTTATTATTTTGTGAATTCAGATTTTTTGAAAATGTTTTCTTTGAATAAGAATTCTCAACTGTATTGTTTTTTGTTGTTGTGCGGATTATTTCTTAAAGAATACAATTATTGTTAAGATGCTTTGATTAGAATGAAGAATTAAGGGGGAAATCTACATTTAGGTGTAGGAAATGTGACATTATATTTTGCTATTTATATTGATAGAGGGCACAACAGCACAAACTATTTATTATGAAGATATATAACTTTGATTAAAAAACAAATAAAACATCTGATCTTAATTGTTTAACATAGTGTGTGGTAGATTTAGAGATGATGGGGTTGTTATTTGAGAGTAAATGGAAAACTAAAGGTCCCAAGTCCTTTGAGGACTGATAGTAAGTAATGTTCTGTGGTGAGCCTAAAGTCTTAATCCGTATATTCACAAAGCAGCCTAATGATAACTTTGCCACTTAGGAGCAATTCTTATCAGAATTCTGTCATTTTTCCCATAAGTGTAATACATTTTCTGAAAGTAATTCACAAATTCTCCCTTTGCGCACGTTCGCCACATACTTCCCAACATTTGAATTCCCAGTGGCCTAGTGCAGCATCTGGAAAGTGTCTGAAGTGAAATTTCACAAATTAAAAGTAAGTATCATAATGAATTACAGTAGGCCTATAACCAAATGCAATGTGCTTTGTTACTTTTTTTTCCATTCATGAAACACATTTGGGGATTTTGATGAATGGAAGCTCCTGTGTCCGTTCAATTTAAAGAACTATAGTCTTGTATATCGGTTACAATTAAAGTACATTAAAAGGATTATCGAATAGTATAAAGATTTCTTACCAGTCTTACGTTTATCAATCAATCTTATTTTATTTAGTGAACGCTGAAATGACAACATGCCTCTAACAGAGCTCTTAATTTAGGAGTGGTGGAGAGGACTTCTAAGGGCTTTAGAATTTTCTTAACTGTCAGCTTTTGCCATTACCAAGCCTAGACACATCAGCCTATTAAAGATCTTAAAAGACTAAAATATCCTGTGCCAATATTGCATTGATGCATCATTGACAAGGCTACTAGCTACTACTAACATTAGACAACATTTAAGTTTTTGAATATATTACAAAATCCCACGTTTTTGTGTATCTGTTTCACACATATCCATGTGCTTTTAAGGAAAAAAAGATAAGAGGTCCATGTTGTAAGTTTATCATATGTTGTAAAAAAACAAAGACCCTTACGGATTGGTCAAATAGAAGTCCTGTAGGATATTGTTATTGTCATCGTTCCAAGGTGGCACCATGCAAAGGTGCACTTTAACCATAGTTTCTCACGTGATGGAGGATTATTGTAATGCATATCCTATAACATGTTATAGGCCTACATGTAAGTGAAGCCAACGTATGAATATACTAATGATTGCCTATACTGATGTCTCCTCGCCAGCAGAGGGCGTAATCACTCTATGGGTAGGCTCCACCAGGCTATCATTAGTGAATATCAAATCAAATGTTTTTATAAAGCCCTTCTTACATCAGCTGATGTCACAAAGTGCTGTACAGAAACCCAGCCTAAAACCCCAAACAGCAAGCAATGCAGGTGTAGAAGCACGGTGGCTAGGAAAAACTCCCTAGAAAGGCCAGAACCCAGGAAGAAACCTAGAGAGGAACCAGGCTATGAGGGGTGGCCAGTCCTCTTCTGGCTGTGCCGGGTGGAGATTATAACAGAACATGGCCAAGATGTTCAAATGTTCATAGATGACCAGCAGGGTCAAATAATAATAATCACAGTGGTTGTCGAGGGTGCAACAGGTCAGCACCTCAGGAGTAAATGTCAGTTGGCTTTTCATAGCCAATCATTCAGAGTATCTCTACCGCTCCTACTGTCTCTAGAGAGTTGAAAATACCAGGTACGGCACAGTTAGCACGTCCGGTGAACAGATCAGGGTTCCATTGCCGCAGGCAGAACAGTTGAAATTGGAGCAGCAGCATGGCCAGGTGGACTGGGGACAGCAAGGAGTCATCAGGCCAGGTAGTTCTGAGGCATGGTCCTAGGGCTCAGGTCCTCCTCCGAGAAAAAGAAAGAAAGAGACAAAGAAAGAAAGAGAAAGAGAGAGAGAATTAGAAAGAGCATACTTAAATTCACACAGGACATCGGATAAGACAGGAGAAATACTCCAGATATAACAAACTGACCCTAGCCCCCCGACACATAAACTACTGCAGTATAAATACTGGAGACTGAGACAGGAGGGATCGGGAGACACTGTGGCCCCATCCGACGATACCCCCGGACAGGGCCAACCAGGCAGGATATAACCCCACCCACTTTGTCAAAGCACAGCCCCCACACCACTAGAGGGATATCTTCAACCACCAACTTACCATCCTGAGAGGCCGAGTATAGCCCACAAAGGTCACCGCCACGGCACAACCCAAGGGGGGCGCCAACCCAGACAGGGAGATCACGTCAGTGACTCAACCCACTCAAGTGACGCACCTCTCCTAGGGACGGCATGGAAGAGCAACAGTAAGCCAGTGACTGAGCCCTGTAATAGGGTTAGAGACAGAGAATCCCAGTGGAGAGAGGGGAACCAGCCAAGCAGAGACAGCAAGGGTGGTTCGTTTCTCCAGTGCCTTTCCATTCACCTTCACACTCCTGGGCCAGACTACACTCAATCATAGGACCAACTGAAGAGATGAGTCTTCAATAAAGACTTAAAGGTTGAGACCGAGTCTGTGTCTCTCACATGGGTAGGCAGACCATTCCATAAAAATGGAGCTCTATTGGAGAAAGCCCTGCTTCTATGATATAATGGGGGTCCACTTTCTATGATATAATAGAAGCCCTTCTTCTATGATATAATGGGGTCCTCAAACAATCGTTTAAGTGCATGCCGCCACCTACTGTGCTGGAATGTACGATCAATCATGATCTTCCCAATTCTGTACTACCATGAAAAAATTAACTAAAACAAAATAAATCCCTACTAACTTCTACCACACCCTCCCCCAAAACCCCTCCCCAACCCTATTAAACTATATCTATATCATGCTGAAACACTCCAGCCTTAGGATTGTTCAGGATGTCAACAACCATTTCAACAGTAACATCTGTTACCCCCAATATCTCTTTTGCCATCTCCACATGAGCCCACTCAGACACTCTTGACACTCATTCCATGTGCACACAAAAACATCCTTCTTCAGACACCCACATAGAGGTTGAAAAATCCCTGTTAGGGTTATCATCTCATGCAAGACAGGGAGTAATCTATCTCATCACCTGTTCATGCGGGAAACCCTACACATAGGACAAACGAAAAGACAATTAAATCAACGCATTGCTGAACACTGCAGCTCAATCTGGAGTAAGAACACTGACTATCCAGTGGTAGCTCACTTTGTTGAAGCGAACCGTCCTCTCTCCTCCCTCAAATACACAGGCATTGAGCATGTTGCTCTACCAAGGAAAGGAGGTAACATTGAGATCTTACTACTACAGAGGGGGGCCTACTGGATATCCTGTCTAAAAACATTGACCCCTAGTGGTCTGAATATTGACTTTGAGCTCAGGCCCTTCTTATGAACAATTATTTTGTTCATAAATCTTACAAATTAATATATTCTTTCTACAGCTTATCACCCAATATGTTCCCCCTGTTGATGAGGCTTATTATGCATAATGAAGTTGGAAACAATTAAATATATGTGAAATTAAATGAATCAATGTATGTTGAAGGTAATATTATGTACAATATCTAATTATGTTTCCATATGTTAACAATATATCATATATATATATATATATATATAGCTAATCAAATGGCTACCCAGATTATTTGCATTGTCCCCCCCACCCTCTCTTTTACGCTGATGCTACTCTCTGTTTATTATCTATGCATAGTCCAGTGGTTCTTAACCTGGGTTCGATCGAACCCCAGGGGTTCGGTGAGTCAGTCTCAGGGGTTCGGCGGAGGTCAAGACACACATCCGACTCATATGATTCGTGATGATCACGCCCCGCTAGGCCATCATTGGCTGCACAGGTGATCACGCTACATCGCTTGGCCTATCTGTGCTGCAGGGAATTTGGTGCGCTCAGTAGTAGACTTGTGACTGTCGTGAGGGTACGTCTTTTGATTTCTTTCTTAATATTTTAATCCCTTCATACTTACTATGTCGAGTAAAAAAATAAAGTTGTCGGATGAATATGTACAATATGGATTCACATGTATAACGGAACGTGATGGGAGTCAGCGTCCTAACTGCATGATTTGCAATGCCAAGTTGAGCAATTCTAGTCTAGCACCGGCAAAACTAAGAGAACACTTCCTTAAGCTGCATGGAGATGGAAAATACAAGAACACAACGCTCGCTGAATTCAAGGTGAAGAGAGCCAGATTCGATGAAAAGGCTACTCTGCCTGTTCTCGGCTTTGCACCCATCAACAAACCGAACCGAAAATTCAGCCTTCAACTCTATGAGAACACAGACGTTTCCAATCTAAGCCAGCTTGCTGTATTCGTGCGCTATGTGAAAGACGACCTGATAAAGGAAGATTTTTTATTTTGTAAGCCTCTTACAACAACAACTAAGGCAGCCGATGTGAAGAAACTTGTGGATGACTTCTTCAAAGACAACAATCTTTCGTGGGATATGGTTTCTGCAGTTTGTTCGGATGGAGCTCCAGTCATGCTGGGAAGAAAGTCTGGTTTTGGTGCGCTAGTGAAAGCCGATGCACCACACATCATTGTTACGCATTGTATTCTGCACAGGCATGCGATGGCAACAAAAACCTTGCCTCCGAAACTGGCAGAAGCATTAAAAATTGTAGTGGAATGCGTGAACTATGTGCGAACTAGTGCACTGAGGTACCGCATCTTCAGTGAGCTGTGTAAAGAAATGGGCTCTGAATTCGAGGTACTTCTGTACCTTTCTAACGTTCGCTGGTTATCCCGGGGACCGGTGCTGAATCGTGTTTTTGCTGTGCGTGTGGAATTAGCCCTGTTTTTGCAAGAGCACCAACATTGTCATGCAGATTGCTTCAAAAATTCTGAGTTCATTCTCATTTTAGCGTACATGGCTGATATCTTCACAGCTCTCAATCATCTCAATCAAAAGAAGCAGGGCGGTGGAGTCAACATCATCAATGCGGAGGAAAACCTGAAGGCTTTTCAAAAAAAGCTATGGTTATGGAAACGACGAACAGAGAACGAAAACTTCGCAAACTTTCCCCTGCTGGACGACTGTGTAAGTAAGATCGAAGATGTATCTGGAATCGGAGACATTTCTGTACCCGCGGAACTGAAGCAAGCAATTGCCACGCACTTAGATGAGCTTGCAAAGTCTCTCGATGGATACTTCTCTAAAAGAGAGTCATATCCAGCATGGGGGAGACAGTCGTTCACGTTTAGTGTTGAGACAACAGATGTCAATAATGAATACCTCGATGAAATCATTGAAATTCAGCAGAGCCAGGTTCAACAGCAACTCTTCAGAACAACAACGCTTTCAACGTTTTGGTGTCAACAAATGGTAACGTACCCTGTTATTGCTAAAAAAGCTCTGGAGATTTTCATACCGTTTGTTACAACATATCTTTGCGAGCAATCCTTTTCGAGGATGCTGGACATAAAAACGAAGAAAAGGAACAGACTTTGTTGCAAAAATGACATGAGAGTGGCACTTGCCAAGGTGAAGCCGCGCATTTCTGAACTGGTCTCTGAAAGGCAACAGCAGAAGTCACACTGATTTGCAGTAAATATTCATTATTATGTTTTTGTGTGAAAATCATGTTTTTATGATTAAGTTCTTTGAACACAGTGATGTTGATGCACGGTTCATTTTGTGCACCAGTAAAATATATACCTATGTTTTGAATTTGAAAAAATCATATTTTATTTTTCCAATTAAGAAGGGTTCGGTGAATTGAGCTTCAGAGCTATTTGAGGTTTTAATTCGGCAGGTGATGAAATACAAATGTTAAAAAACCAAGACATTTGATATATTTCACCTCTAAGTCATTAAGTTTGATAGGTCATTAAAAGCTACAATTTGTGACAGTCTCTGCGGTTCTATAGCTATCAGAGATGGCCCCTACTTTAGAGATTCTCTGATGCTATAAATGCTTTTGCTTTTATTACAGGCTATGGCAGAGTTTTTCATAGTTGCAGAAAGTTGTTCTCTTTCTCTCTCTGTGTCTGTGTGTCTGTCTGTCTGTCTGCATTATCCTTTGAAAATAGACATGTGAAAGGATTCTGGGGATGAGCACAGGAAAACCTGGTTTAGTCTGCTTTCCACCAGACACTGAGATTAATTGTATTTTCAGTCGGACAGTAACCTAAAACACAAGGCCAAATATACAATGGAGTTGTAGTAAACCCTTAGCCATGGTATATTGGGCATACAGTGCCTTGCAAACGTATTCATCTCCTTGGCATTCTTCCTATTTTGTGTCATTACAACCTGTAATTTAAATTGATTTTTATTTGGATTTCATGTAATGGACATACACAAAATAGTCCAAATTGTTGATGTGAAATGAAAATAATTACTTGTTTAAAAAATAAATGGAAAAAATAAATGCTAAAGTGGTGCGTGCATATGCATTCCCCCCTTTTGCTATGAAGCCCCTAAATAAGATCTGGTGCAACCAATTACCTTCACAAGTCACATAATTAGTTAAATAAAGTCCACCTGTGTGCAATCTAAGTGTCACATGATCTTGTCACATGATCTCAGTATATATACACCTGTTCTGAAAGGCCCAAGAGTCTGTAACACCACTAAGCAAGGGGCACCACCAAGCAAGCGGCACCATGAAGATCAAGGAGCTCTCCAAACAGGTCAGGAACAAAGATGTGAAGTACAGTTCAGGTTTGGGTTATAAAAAAATATCAGAAACTTTGAACATCCCCCGGAACACCATTAAATCCATTATTAAAAAAGGGAAAGAACATGGCACCACAACAAACCTGCCAAGAGAGGGCTGCCCACCAAAACTATCTGTCCATAGGACCACTTTAAGCCGTACACTCCACAGAGCTTCACGGAAGAGTGTCAAGAAAAAAGCCATTGCTTAAAGAAAGAAATAAGCAAACATGTTTGGTGTTAGCCAAAAGGCATGTGGGAGACTCCCCAAGCATATGGAAGAAAGTACTCTAGTTAGATCAGACTAAAATTGAGCTTTTTGGCCATCAAGGAAAACGCTATGTCTGGAGCAAACCCAAAACCTCGCCCTGAGAACACCATCCCCACAGTGAAACATGGTGGTGGCAGGATCATGCTGTGGGTATCTTTTTCATCGGTTGTGACTGGGAAAGATTTTAAAGAATGATGGATAGCGCTAAATACGGGGAAATGTTTGAGGGAAACCTGTTTCAGTCTTCAAGAGATTTGAGACTGGGACGGAGGTTCACCTTCCAACAGGACAATGACTAAGCATACTGCTAAAGCAACACTCAAGTGGTTTAAGGGGAAACATTTAAATGTCTTGGAATGGTCTAGTCAAAGCCCAGGCGAGACAACCAGTTGGGCACTAGTAGTAGTCGTCTACCATTCTTCATGAAGAACAATGAGATTACAAGTGTGGAACAGTTTCTTTATTTAATAATTTTTACTCCCTCAACTTCACCTATAAGGTGAGAATGAAGTGTTTGTTAGAGTCTAATCTTTGCAGCTCAGGTTTACATACGCCTTAGCCAAATACATTTAAACTCAGTTTTTCACAATTCCTGACATTTAATCCTAATAAAAAGTTCCTGTCTTAGGTCAGTTAAGATCACCACTTTGTTTTAAGAATGTGAAATGTCAGAATAATAGTAGAGTGATTTATTTCAGCTCTTATTTCTTTCATCACATTCCCAGTGGGTCAGAAGTTTACATACACTCAATTAGTATTTGGTAGCATTGCCTTTAAATTGTTTAGCTTGGGGTCAAACCTTTAGAGAAGCTTTCCACAAACTTCCCACAATAAGTTGGGTGAATTTTGGCCCATTCCTCCTGACAGAGCTGGTGTAACTGAGTCAGGTTTGTAGGCCTCCGTGCTTGCACATGCTTTTTCAGTTCTGCCCACAAATGTTCTATAGGATTGAGGTCAGGGCTTTGTGATGGCCACTCCATTACCTTGACTTTGTTGTTCTTAAGCCATTTTGCCACAACTTTGGAAGTATGCTTGGGGTCATTGTCCATTTGGAAGACCCATTTGAAACCAAGCATTAACTTCCTGACTGATGTCTTGAGATGTTGCTTCAATATTTCCACATAATTTTCCTACCCCATGATGCCATCTGTTATGTGAAGTGCACCAGTCCCTCCTGCAGCAAAGCTCCCCCACAACATGATGCTGACACCCCCGTGATTCACAGTTGGGATGGTGTTCTTCAGCTTGCAAGCCTCCCCCTTTTTCCTCCAAACATAACGATGGTCATTATGGCCAAACAGTTCTATTTTTGTTTCATCAGACCAGAGGACATTTCTCCATGTGCAGTTGCAAACCGTAGTCTGGCTTTTTTATGACGGGTTTGGAGCAGTGGCTTCTTCCTTGGTGAGCGGCCTTTCAGGTTGTCGATATAGGACTCTTTTTACCGTGGATATAGATACTTTTGTACCTGTTTCCTCCAGCATCTTCAGAAGGTCCTTTGCTGTTGTTCTGGGATTGATTTGCACTTTTCGCACCAAAGTACGTTCATCTCTAGGAGACAGAAAACGTCTCCTTCCTGAGAGGTATGATGGCTGCGTGGTACCACGGTGTTTATACTTGCGTACAATTGTTTGTACAGATGAACGTGGTACCTTCAGGCATTTGGAAATTGCTCCCATGGATGAACCAGACTTGTGGAAGTCTACAACTTTCGTTCTGAGGTCTTGGCTGATTTCTTCTGATTTTCCCATGATGTCAAGCAAAGAGGCATTGAGTTTGAAGGGTGGCCTTGAAATACATCCACAGGTACACCACCAATTGACTCAAATGATGTCAATTAGCCTATCAGAAGCTTCTAAAGCCATGGCATCATTTTCTGGAATTTTCCAAGCTGTTTAAAAGGCACAATCAACTTAGTGTATGTAAACTTCTGACCCACTGGAATTGTGATACAGTGAATTATAAGTGAAATAATCTGTCTGTAAACAATTGTTGGAAAAATTACTTGTGTCATGCACAAAGTAGATGTCCTAACCGACTTGCCAAAACTATAGTTTGTTAACAAGTAATTTGTGGAGTGGTTGAAAAACGAGTTTTAATGGATCCAACCTAAGTGTATGTAAATGAAAGATTAGTGGAATCTGTGTGGGTAGCTGGACAGGTAGGATGACTGACAGTGAAGGTGAACAGGTGACAGGTGACAGAGGAATGGATGAGACTGAGGCAGGAATTCCTTTAACCATAAAGTGGTATATTTACTGAGTAGTCTGTGCTGCATAACAAAGGAAACAAATGACATGTATCCGATCAAATTCATCATCCCAAAGATCATATCATACCAATCATTCATGATTAACATAATTAGGGAAGTCAACAATCCAGTTCATTAAGAAGTCCTATAGTAATCATCCGTGAGTCATTTAGGCTCGTAACTATTTATCATCAACCATGAAAGAATACAAACAGTGGTTATTCAATCTATAATCCCCATTAGTTTGATATCGAAGTCGATCAGTTAGCAAACAATGACACCTCTCATTTCACCCTTTCAATTGTCTTCATGTGTACATGTAATCAATTTCATTACATATTAACCATATTGATTGCATAATTGGCCTATGAGGATCCGTAGGGCCGTGATCATTGACAATTCCCATTACACAATATGTTTGAAGCGTGTGCTCCAAGCCGCGCTCTGCGGAAATAACTATAAACAATAACTGATGGCCCACTCTCCGGATCGCAACAGATAGTTCAGATGAAAGGTAAGAGTCGGTGGACTTTTTAAATTTGTAATTTTTATTTTTATTTTACCCCCAATTTCGTGGTATCCAATTGTTGTAGTAGCTACTATCTTGTCTCATTGCTACAACTCCCGTACGGGCTCGGGAGAGACGAAGGTTGAATGTCATGCGTCCTCCGATACACAACCCAACCAGCCGTACTGCTTCTTAACACAGCGCGCATCCAAACCGGAAGCAAGCCGCACCAATGTGTCGGAGGCTACACCGTGCACTTGGCAACCTTGGCTAGCGCGCACTGCGCCCGGCCCGCCACAGGAGTCGCTGGTGTGCGATGAGACAAGGAGATCCCTACCGACCAATCCCTCCCTAACCCGGACGACGCTAGGCCAATTGTGCGTCGCCCCACGGACCTCCCGGTCGCGGCCGGTTACGACAGAGCCTGGGCGCGAACCCAGGGACTCTGATGGCACAGCTGGCGCTGCAGTACAGCGCCCTTAACCACTGCGCCACCCGGGAGGCCGAGTCGGTGGACTTACGTGGATTCATGTACGCACAGAACTTCTGGATCAGACGGAGTTAAGGAAGAGAAAGCAGTGAGATCAGGCGATGGCAATTTCCTCCTTTTATGGAGTTGAGATCTGTCGGACATTTCCACCTGACCTAATTAAAGCGCCCCTGGCCCAGCTGAATAAGTGACAATGAATTAAAGGATTATTCCACCAACTCCATGGGCCTTTTCTACAGCCACTCCGGAAATGTGTTAAATTCCACACTCCTAAAAAAAGGCTCATTGCTCCCCATCCTCTGTCATCTCAGGGAAAGGAATTAGTCGGGCAACTGGCCGGATATATGTCCGGTTCTTCACCTGGATCTCCACTTATCTAACACGACCATCGGTCCCAGGCATGGTCTTAGTGATACGGCCCACCAGCCAGGAGGCTCGAGGCAGCTGAGGGTTACTACTTGGCCAATTTCCAGGCTGGCCATTTCTCTCTGCCATTTCCCTCTGTGCTGTAGACTTGGTAGGTAATCCCGAATTAATCGGGCCCAAAAATGGTCAGCTAAGATCTGTGTCGCCACCGGCGTCTGCCAACGAGGTTGGTATCAGCACACATGGCTCGAGGAAGTGACGCATTTCGGCGTCCCATTAAGAGCATATTTAGTGTTTTTTGTGATTTTTTTTATTTTACCTTTATTGTAACCGGATCGGGGTCAGCGATGTCTACAGAGAGATATCCCAAGGGTTTGGAGTTCAGTATCCCTTCCACCTCTATCAGGACGGTCCCCAAGACAGTTTCAGTGACAGTTTGGTCCCCCAGTACGACTCATAAGGCCGTCTTTACAGATTTGATCACTCGCTCCCATGTTCCTCCAAAATGAGGAGCTCCTGGGGGGTTAAATTTGAATGAGATTTGTTGGTCCATCAGCTGATCCTGAAGGCTGGGTTCCATGGCTTGGAAAGCTTCCTCCAACCTGGCTTCTCCTGCTTTGAAGTTTGTACCTCTGTCAGCCAGGATCTCGTTGGGTTTCCCGTCGGGAGATAAACCGCCGTAGGGCCATGAGGAAGGCTTCAGTATCCAAACTCTCCAGTAGGTCCAGGTGAACACATCTAGTTGTCAAACACTTGAATAGAATGCCCCAGTGCTTTCCCACTCGACGACCAAGCTTGATCGTCAATGGGCCAAAGCAATCACTCCTGTTGACCAGAAGGGTGGTTTGAGGAGGCGCAAGCGAGCAGGGGGTAAATCTGCCATTTTGGCTCCGGCCCGCCATCTCTGACATTCTACGCAGGCGTATTGGTGCTTATGAATGGCTCCTTGTCCTCCAATTATCCAGTACTTCCGCCTCATCTCCCCATAGACCCTCTCTGGCCCTGGGTGGAGAAGCCTCTCATCATAACTCTTGATGAGGAGGCTGGTAAGAGGGTGTCTGGAGTCAAGGATAATTTGGTGGATAGCATCGGGGTCCAAAATCGACTCTGATCACTCCAAGGATTTGATCATATTCTGGACGGCTCTCCTTAGCAACTTCCCTACCCAGCTTTCAGAGCTTTTAGCTCCTCAGGGAAGCTAATTGCTTGTGCATGCTGGAGGAGTAGGCGTCTCTGCCGCAAGGGAGGTGGGTATAGAAGCCACCCCATCTGAGGTCTGGTTTGTGGCGGCGATCAGATCTGGCAGTGTTTGGGATTGTGCTATGTGTTATAGGACACATCCCTGTTTCCTGAAGGTGAAATGCTAAAGGTCACAGCAAAGCCTTTCATTTGAATAACATCATGTCGCACTGTTCTGAGATTATGAGACTCAGGGGTTCCCTCCAGGTTAAGCTGATGGGTGGCCGCCGTGAGAATGATTGTTCTTTCTGACCCATCATCTAAAATGGCGAATGTATCAATGCTTTTCCCTTCACTTTGCAGAGTGACCTTGACCACCTTCAACATGACCTTTGGAGACCGGTTCTGCTAGTTGAGGTACACCTCCTTTGCAGCTCCTACCATGAGCATACTCTGCTCTTTCTGTGCTTGGGGAATTACATCATGCAACACGGTGAGATGGATTTCCTTACAACGATTGCAGGGTTTCCTCAATGTGCAGGTCTCCCCGCCTTACGGCTACGGGCACACTTGTAGCATCGCTCGCCTGAGGGGATCCAGGCCTTCAATTGAGTTCGAGTGAGCTTTTTTACCCTGGGGCATGAGCCAAGGAAGTGCCCCTTACTATTGCAATATGGGCAGTAAGGCTGGAATTTGATGTTCTTGCTCTTGAGAGGGGTCTTCTTCCCGGGTTCCTCCCCGGCCTCACTATTTAAGTACATGGTAGGGGGATTTGGCCTTTTCGGTCTCTCCTGGAGTTCAAACTCCTTCCTTCACCCGGTGGCTGAGATTGTGGCCTGGTGAGCGATGCTCTTCGCCTTTGCCTTCACCTCCAACCATGCGGCCAGGTCTCTGAGAGCATAGGTGCTTCTCGAGCCCTCTCTCAGGATGCCCTTGTTCAAACAATGTTCAATGAAACTGTCTCTGAGGTACACTGGAAATTTGCTAAGAAGCCTGTCCACGTGGGAACCACATTTAAGCTCGTTCCAGTCTTCTCCTTCAATGGATTGGAGCATCAAGGTCAGTGATTGGACAGCCAGGGAGAACTCTTGGAAGGCAGCATGGTCTCTCATTTTAATTGGAGATGTGTTCAGGATGTTGTTTAGTTCATTCTGGACTAGCTGGCGTGGCTCACCATATCTCGCCTTCAGGGCCTGGAGAGCGGCAGTGTACAGTGTTGCGGAGTGCATAAAGGATTGGGCCAGCCAGTACGCACTGGGAAACCGCAAATGATCCATTAGTATTTGGTATTTGTAGTGTTCTGACAGATGACTGTGAATACCCAGTAGGCTCTCCAATGCCAAATTCACTCTCCTTTCCGCTCTCAAAGTATGGTAGTTTGGGTCTGGGAATTCCATAGGCTGAGGCTACTAGAAGTTTCATAATGTTCGCTCCCTCTTCTGGTTGCGTGAAGGATAAACCCGGGACTTCGAATGAGCCCACTGTGGCCTCATTGGGCCGGTCCCCTAATGTCCCAGACCCTCCATTGGTGCAGCCGGAATTGGGTGAGAGCCCTCCCACGTGATGTTTGAGGACTGGCGTGGCCCTGGACGAGAGGAACGATTTGCCGTGGTTGGTAATTGGCGGAAAGGCAAAGGAGTGATGCTTTGTCCAGATGGAGGAATGCTAACTTGTGTCACTGGCATAGAGGCAGTTGGTGGAGCAGTCTGTCCCCCGTGCTCCGTGATGGCTGTTGACGACTGTGTGCCATGCTGTACCAGAGGGGCAGATTGGGAAAGAAAGGCAGATAGGTCAGGTCCATGTGGAGGTGTGGTCAAGTCAACTCCCTGTTCGTTCCTCTCCAGGAAGGATGAGACCATCCGTGCCTCCTCCAATTCCCTTCTGGCTTGACAGTGCCGTCGCCGCTGTGCCAGGTCCTTGGCAATGAATTCCCATTCCTGTAGAGCTCTACGGGCCTGCACATCCAATTGGTAACATCGTTCGTCAGCCTGTTGTTCCTCCTCAATCTGACGCTCAATTTCCTCCAAAGCTAATCATTTAATCTTCTCTTGTAGGACAGCGGTCTGTGAATCGCTGAGGTCTAGTGAATGGCGGCTGCCATGGCCACTTCCAAAGGGGTATCCACTGGTCGAATTCCCACTCCGTCTAGAGTGCCTCAACGTTTTCCCATTAGTTAAGGGGTGAGCGGAGGCTGCCTCAGGAAGCTGGTGCTGTGCTGTTGGAGTCACCTCCATGGGTTCTTCCTGTAGACTACTTTCCTGCTCCAACGCAGTTTCCGGTCCTTGGCTCAGAGGGGATGGTTGATGGCTGAAACTTACAGTTGATCCATCACCACTTTGAGCTCTGGTGGGCTTGCCCTTTGATATCAGAAACTCGACCACATAATCCTTAAGATAACCAGGTGCTTGCCTGGTTCTTCTGGTGCTGCTGGTGGTTGAGGATGAAGCCTTTGTGGGACCATGCCCCAGGAATACCTGACATGATGACTCCTTGCTGTCCCCAGTCCACCTGGCTGTGCTGCTGCTCCAGTTTCAACTGTTCTGCCTTATTATTATTCGACCATGCTGGTCATTTATGAACATTTGAACATCTTGGCCATGTTCTGTTATAATCTCCACCCGGCACAGCCAGAAGAGGACTGGCCACCCCACATAGCCTGGTTCCTCTCTAGGTTTCTTCCTAGGTTTTGGCCTTTCTAGGGAGTTTTTCCTAGCCACCGTGCTTCTACACCTGCATTGCTTGCTGTTTGGGGTTTTAGGCTGGGTTTCTGTACAGCACTTTGAGATATCAGCTGATGTACGAAGGGCTATATAAATAAATTTGATTTGATTTGTTGCTTTAGGCTTAGCTCCTGGATATTTCCTTTGTTCCAAGACCTTTCCCTCAGCTGCTCTCTCCTCCTCTCTTCTTCCTTCCAGTGGAGACAATTCTTCCCTCTCCTCCAGTCATTTAGGCTCGTAACTATTTATCATAAATCATGAAAGAATACAAAGAGTGGTTATTCAATCTATAATCCCCATTAGTTTGATATCAAAGTCAAACATTACACTATGTTTGAAGAGTGCGCTCCAAGCCGTGCTCCGCAGTAAAAACTATAAACAATAACTGATGGCCCACTCTCCGGATCGCAACAGATAGTTCAGATGAAAGGTAACAGAGTCTGTGGACTTACATGGATTCATGGACACACAGAACTTCTGGATCAGATGGAGTTAAGGAAGAGAAAGCAGGTAGCTCGGGCGATGGCAATTTCCTCCTTTTATGGAGTTGAGCTCTGTCTGACATTTCCACCTGACCTAATTAAAGCGCCCCTGGCCCAGCTGAGTAAGTGGCAATGAATTAAAGGATTATTCCACCAACTCCATGGGCCTTTTCTACAGTAAACTTCCGACTTCAACTGTATATCCTGTGTGTATTTTCTGGCAAATGTGTCAAATGTACCTGTTTTAAGGTATCCATTTGAGAGAAACCATCCCCACCGTCAGACCAATGGTATGGTTTATCTCGTGTGAACTCTGACAATGGTTAGTATATTTCACAATCTCTTCCTCATCTTTAATCAGCCCCAGTGTTTGACTGCAGTCTTCCAGCTTTACTGATGTCATCTCTGGATCCTGCGCTGCACACTGGACTCCACTGTCACAATCAGGAACCAGTGACTCTGGTTTGGGCTCAGTGTGGAAGGAGAGTGGCAGGCTGCGTCTGTCCTCACTGTCCTACAAAGTTGATGAGAGAAAATACATTCAAACAAATTGATGGCACAGCATTACCAAAACTCTCTTATAATGGTAGAAGTGAGACCTTATAGCTTATTAAAACGGCTAAATGACTTGCCTATATATGAAACAAATGTATAAATGAGTGCGGAAGGTAGCCTAGTTGTTAAAGACAGTCAGGCCAGTGCGCGACCCATAATTGCTCAGTTGCTCTGGATAAGAGTGTCTGCTAAATTAGTAAAATGTAATAAATATGCAACTAATATTGTTCCATCACTCACCATTTCAAAAACTGGTTTGTCATCTGATTTCCCTTGAAATATCTGTGATGCTTTGTTAATCAAGCAGACTTTATGAGATCTCTGTACTTAAAGTTGTTTCCCGACTAGAGCTAGTTAACGTTATATGGTTAAACAAATGCAAATGCAGCTACTTTGCTGTTATTCTGGCTGCAGTGTTTGACGTGACTGTAAGATAGCCGTAGTTGGCAAGCTAGCAAGCAAGGGATAAGAACGTTGCCAGCCAGTATGACAATAGAACGAATGACTGGATCGCGCCCATAGATACAGAACAAAATACTTAATGAGTGTGTCACGTTTTTGGCAACAGAACCAATAGAACGAACGACAAACAGGCTGGGGTAGCAGCCCTCGATTTGTATCGGGACTGTATCTTGTGGAAGGATGACATAGTATGAATAAACAAAAATAAAGTTTTTAATTAAAATATCCAATCATTATTTGAATATGTTGGTAACCCATTGCATAACGCCCTCGAAGCGTGTGCTTGGCGGATATATTGGCACGGTAACAACACCCGTGCCAATATATCCTCCGAACACCGGTATTATCACTTTAAATATGTGATGGGTGATAGGTCAGGTTCGGGATCATTTTCAAGTCATCTGCTGGTTACTGTCCTAACCCTGGAACGGGTAGCACCGTAAAAAAGAGCGGGCTTTCTGAAAACGGTGTCCATTCTGTCTCTTCTCTATGGGCTGGGTTTCCATTTAGTTTAAAAGGAATTATGATGATCTTAGTGCTACAATGCTTTTGGGAAACCCAGCCCAGGTCTCGTTGAAAGTTGTAATCATCCAAATTAAACGAATAATTGTGTTAGGGGCGGAGTTTGGGGTGAGAAGAACTGGAATGGTGTTACTCCAGCTAACAATTAAGTGATAATACCTAAGAAGCTGGTGTTTGGAGGTTATATCGAGGGCCGGCAAACCGTGCCACTATATCCTCCAAACACCAGCTTCGATGGCATTATCACTTTTATACAACGGGTTACCAACATAGTCAAATATTATTTCGTTAAAAACGTTATTTTTATTAATTTATTCACGTCATTTCATCCTTCCACAAGACATAGTCCTGACACAAATCTAAGGTTGCTACCCAAGCCGGCTGGTCGTTCATTCTATTTGTTCGGTTATCAGAGACACGACCCAGTTGTTCAGACTTTTTGTTCTGTATCTATGGATTCCATTGTCATACTGGCTGGCAATGTTCTTATCCATTGCTTGCTAGCTAGCCAACTACAGCTAACCTACAGTCACGTAAAACAGTGCAGACAGTATTTGTATTTGTTTAAGCTGTTTTCTAGTGACATTTATTTGGATACATCCATAACAATGAGCTCATGAGGCGCGATTTCGCCTGGCATAGAAAATGTGCTCTCTCCTCAGGACACTGTTCAGAGGAGCAAGCTAACAACACAGCCAACTGAAGCTGGAAAGACTACAAACTAGATGCACTTCATTCCGTTTTAACTTTTTGCAATTTACATTTCTTTGTATATTTCCATAAAAATGATGCCCGCTGATTCATGATTTCGACAGGCTGAGAAACGCTGCCTGCCTGTCTTCTCCTGAATATTGAAACAATGTTGCCAATGTCAGAGAGACAGGAGCCAATGTTTAAACAAATATCTGCTGTTGAAAACTACATGTTGGTCTAAAATAAATGTGAGATCATGTCTTAATGCTTTTTATAATGGAGATCAATTATATAACTTGCCTGGCTGGGCTGATGAGACAGTGGATTGTGCAGTCAGATGGAACAGAGTAAATAGGCATTTTAACGTCACAGATTTAGCTGGTGGTAACTTGTAGAATAGACACTGGCTGAAATGCGCTTTTAACCAATCAGCATTAGACCCACCAGTTGTATAATAGGACATTAGTATACAACAGACCTCCCACTGTCCTCACTTTCAGGATCCAGTCCTACGTACCAACCTACCTGCTGTCCTCATGCACTTTGATTATACTGTAGCACTTAGCACCATGACCAAGATCTCTATTCATTTAAGTGATCAGATTAGGGCTTTCAGGAGGAAGGGAAAATCTACTGAGGACATTTCAAAAATACTGTTAGATTTGGGGATTACAGTCACGGACAGTGCTATTCGAAAACACTATCGTCAGATGCCTGTTTTACGCCGAACGCGAAAGCCCAGGAAAATGAACAGGTAGAGTATGGCTGCAGTACGCCTAATAATGCTAAACATAATGTTTAAATACATCTACTGTTAGTCTTTACTGTATGCTGCACATGTTTAGATTGTATACCATTTCCAGCAAGACTATTCAAGCCATCTACTCACTGATTGATGAAGGTGATGAGCGATCGGCGAAGGAGATCAGGAATCTGCTGGCATCACAGCACAACATCAACATTGCTCTAATCACAGTCAGAAGGCAGTTGAAGAAACTTGGGTGGATTTATAAGAATAAGGCTCGGTATGAAACATATGTTTTTGAAGGTATTGTAGGCTTTTTGTTTTACAGAACATTAACCATGTGTGTTCTTGTTCTGTAGTTTAGACCCAATGAAAAAACGCATGGTTCCAAAGAAAGCGGTGAGTTTTGCTAGATTCCTAAAACGTGTTTGTGTATGCAGCGTTTGTGTAGAACAGGCACTTAAGATTGTTAAGATTGAGTGAGCTAATGCATCTACTGTTTCTATCATAGGCCATGATTGATGGGGGCCCAGCGCAGTACCATTCCGCTCAGCTGATAAAGTTGCACATGGAGCAGATTCAAACTTTGAAAACTGACATCGAGTCATTGAAGGTAGACCAGCAGAAAGAGAAACATTCTCTGAGGGCAGAGATACGGGCTACGGCTGATGCATTGGTCCAGAGCCAGGTGGCATTGACAGAGTGCCAGGCCGCATTGGTGGAAAGTCAGACAGAGAATGGCTCATTGAAGAGGGCGAGGGAAGAGTTGATGGAGTCACAATTCATGCCAATCCATGTGAGCTCCGGAACTCCACTTCAGAACAGGCAGTTCATCAGTTCACCCTGACATTTTCATTCCTCGACTGACACCAGAACGTAACAAACTGCTCACCGAGCACAGCATGTGCCGCCCGGACCGTTATGCTGTTGTGCTATTCCAAGAATGCGTAACCAAAGAGAGATATCGCGAGTGGGCACAGAATACCAATTGGGATGGATCCAGAGGCAAATTTGGCTTACCAGTGAATCTCCGAGTGTTCATCATGAAAAATATGTCTCAGATGTTTCTCTCCTTGAGTGATGCAACCCGAAAAAGCATAAAAGATAGAGTAAATTAATATTTGAGGAAGCCGAGGAAGTCTGGATATGGCATGGCCTGTTTTCCTTGAATTAGGCATATGTCTACAGTATGTAGGCTAGTAAAATTATAGTTGCCCTGTTTGTTGTTTTTGTCACACTTTACAGTGGCCTAATAAACATCCATATTTTGAATGTATTTTTTATTTTATTTGTATCGAACTCAATAATATACATTCTACTACTGGAGATAGGGGCCGTCATTGTAAATAAGAATTTGTTCTTAACTGATTTGCCTAGTTAAATAAAGTTTAAATAAAAAAATAATACTAATAAAAGATGCTGTGTTTAAATTTGTTTGAATACAGTACTGGGCTTACAGTAGTGATGGACATAGGTCACAATCACACAATCAATTCATGCCTTGACGAGCCATTAAGTTGGCTAGCTGAAACCCTCATAATAGCTAATTGGTGATCGAAACTACTTTGACTGAGACACACAAAACCATTTGAATTTGTATATGCAAGCGATTACATCGCAGAAGTTGGTGTTACTCAGAAAACATGGATACAAGATTTAAAAAAAAAAAAATAAATAAATATATATATATATATATATATATATATATATATATATATATATAAAACGAAAATACCCTGTAGAAACGGGTATTAATCGAGTACGCCAGCCGTTCCACAAAAATCACAATGTTTACCATTTATAGGCCTATAGTCATGTTACAAAGGGTGTTTAAAAAAAATTTAAACCACCAAATGTCGGCCTTTAACCGTCCGAATATTTCATACAATATTCGGAACACATTTCTATGAAATGTATGGGCTTGAAATGTAATGATGGATGTTTTAGGTAGGCTATAGGCTTATGTATGCCACTGTAAAATGCATTTGTGCTTTTATTGGAATAGAAACACAGATCAATCAATTTAATGCAGTTAAATAAATCGTGAATAATACATTCCAGTTAGCCCTACCATCTTATTTTCGTGAAGGGAATAGGGCTACATAATCTCAAACTGCAACGATCAAATGATTTGCGCACAGAAGCAAGCACCAACAAGCTGAAGAATGGGATGTATTTGATTGGCAAATTGCATATTATGAGAAACCTTGACAACCTTGACAAACCTTGACAAGAACACAATCCTAACGTCTGCATCACAGGAGATTGGTGGCACCTTAACTGGGGAGAACGGGCTCGTGGTAATGACTGGAGCGGGGTCTTTGGAATGGTATCAAACACATGGTTTCCAGGTGTTTACTGCCATTCCATTTGCTCCGTTCCTGCCATTATTATGAGCCATTCTCAGCAGCCTCTACTGCTCTGCATGCAACTGAAAAGTCACATTTGTTGGAATTATGCCTTGCTGTTAAATACATCAGCGTCTCGTCAGCAACACTAAAAAAGTACTTCCGGGTCACAGAATTTCAGAACTGTTCAAAATAAAAGCCCCCCATGTAATAGTAGAAAAGTGTGAATAACCTGTATATATTGGAAAATGAAAAATAATTGTCTAACCATGAACCATTATTCATGTTCATATTTAAGAGACATTTGCATCAAATGTGGGTTTTAACATGTTCCAATTAAGTGATAATGCCATCGAAGCCGGTGTTTAGTTGTCTCATAGTAATGAATATGTAGGGTCGGGATGAGACAGACAGGTAGGCAGTATTTCTCAGGCAGTTGAAATCATGAATCAGCTGGCATCATTTGTATGTATATATACAAATAAATGTAAATTGAAAAAGGTAAAACGAAACGAAGTGGAGCCAGTTTGCATTCTTTCCAGCTTCAGTTTGAAGTTATTGTGTTAGCTGTGTTTTTGGTTAGCTCCCCTGAACAACAGTGACCTGAGGAGAGAGCACATTTTCTATGCCAGGCTAAATCGCGCCTCATTAGCTCATTGTTATGGATGTATCCATAAACGTCACTAGAAAACAGCTTAAACAAATGCAGCTACTGTCTGCACTGTTTGACGTGACTGTAGCTAACAATAAGAACGTTTCCAGCCAGCATGACAATGAAACGTTTAGAACTGTTCTGTCCATAGATACAGAACAAAAAAGACAGGACTGGGTCACGTCTCTGGCAACCGAACCAATAGAACGAAAGACTAGCCGGTTTGGGTAGCAACCCTAGATTTGTTTCGGTACTATATCTTGTGGAAGGATGAAATAGTATGAATAAATAAATCAAAATAAAGTTTTTAATGAAGACCTGTCAATCATTATTTGAACATGTTAGTAATCCATTGTATACAAGTGATAATGCCCTCGACGCAGGTGTTTGGAGGATATATTGGCACGGTTTGCCTAACAACACCAGTGCCATCCTCCAAACAGCTGGAGATTGAATTTGAGAGTTGAAACCATGTTGCAAATGTCGGAGAGACAAACAGCAAAGTTGAAAACTAAATGTTAGTCTAAAAGATGTCTAGATGCTTTTTATAGTGGAGATCAAGTTTATAATTTACCTGACTGGGCTGATGAGGCAGTGGATTGCGCAGTCAGATGGAACAGAGTAAATAGGCATTTTAACGTTATAGATTTAGCTGGTGGTAATTTGTGGAATCGACACTGGCTGGAATGCGCTTTTAACCAATCAGCATTCAGGATTAGACCCACATTGTTTCAATATTCAAATTCAATCCCCAGCTGTTCCATAGTAATGTGAACCTGTCGGGAGTCAGGATGAGACAGGCAGGCAGCTTTTCTCAGCCAGTCGAAATCATGAATCAGCATCATTTTTATGGATATATACAAAGAACTATCAATAGAAAACAGGTAAAACAAAACGAAGTGCCGCTAGATTGCATTCTTTCCAGCTTCAGTTTGAAGTGATTGTGTTAGCTGTGTTGTTGGTGTTGGATTCTGTATTTTACATGATAGCCATTAGCATATATATGATTAAATATTATCTGATGTTGGTTGTGTGAGGTGTCTGCATTTGTGCACTGGAGCATCATTATGAGATTAAACAACTGCTTGCTACTTGCCTGTTTGTGTGTGACAAGAACTGAGTAACATGGTGTGACCTGCATGTTGCAAAACTGTAGATAACAGCCCAGCAGATGCTTTGTCCTTGTGTTTGTATGTAACAATATTGAGCACATGGTGTGACTTGCTGTATCTTACAAAGTTGTGATAGGGAGGGGTGGTCATCACGAGGTTTAACTGAGATGGAAAAATACTGAACAACACAATAGCAGGAACTGAGCAACTGTTATAACTAGGGGGTGATACCAGAACAGTAGGAATCTATACATCGACGGAGGGAGGACTCCAAGAAGCGGGGACCCGCCTGAGCGCCTGCGATAGGCTGGGCAAGTTTAAACCACGCCCAGCCTCTAGTGTGGTAGGCCAACAGACGGGTTGGAACTATGTCTATCACAGTATAAAGAATTCTGTTTACATACATCCTGTCAGTTCTCTGTTCTGCCCTGCGTGGTATTACAGTGAGCCCGTATATACGAAAGTTGCATTTGCCATTTATTACTTAGCTAATAAAAAAGACATAGTATACAATCGGTGACTCATTGTTATATTTATCCTGATACCAGATTCGAATTTACGCAACCCTAACAATGGCTAGCTCCTCATGAAAACAGTGTCCTGAGGAGAGCACATTTTCTACGCCAGTCGAAATCGCGCATCATGAGCTCATTGTTATGGATGCATCCAAATAAATGTCACTAGAAAACAGCTTAAACAAACGCAAATGCAGATACTTTGCTGTAATGTTTGACGTGACTGTAAGTTAGCCGTAGTTGGCAAGCTAGCAAGCAATGGATAAGAACGCTGCCTGCCAGTATGATAGATAGCACACCTAGAACGAACGACTGAGTCGCGTCCATAGATACAGAACAAAAAGACTGAACAACTAGGTCGCATCTCTGGCAACCGAACACTCACACTTTACCCCCCCCCCCCCCCCCACTTGCTTTGACCTTGCTGTTAGTACATTTTCACCAAAACAAGTAGCTTGCTATGACTGTGATATGTGGTTGCCTCACCTAGCCACCTTAAGACGAATGCACCAACTGTAAATCACTCTGTCATATAGCAGATGCTCTTGTCCAATGTAAAATGAGTTTAAATTAAGGAATGTCAAGTGCTCAGAGAAGACCCTCAGACTGCCAACTTAATATGCAAAATGTACACACTTGAGGCTAAAGAACCTGCTTCTCATCTTCACCCTGATATAGCCAATAGTTCATATGATGGAGTGTCAGTGGTGCAGCTCAATCAAATCTGAAAATTAATACTACCACTTAAAGACAGAAAGTTGGGGTAGAGGTTTATCAGATGAGGAAATCTTAAACTCTATGAAAAATGCTGCTCATCTGATTCAGTTAACTGGAAAGGTTGACATAAGCAAGGATACACTGAAATGTGTTTTGCCAGATGAGGAAACGTTTGGAGGGTTCAGGCGTACTCCAAACAATGGTGTGTTATGTTAACTCGTGACAAATGAGAGAGGTCCATTCAGAAACAAGGTTAAAAAAAAGTTCTCATGGGTGGCCTATTTACACCGCTGAGAACTTCAGTTGTGGTGTTTATGCACGCTTGTTCTCTAAAGTAGTCTTATGAGAGGGCAATGTGAATACACTTTCTCACAATGGCATAGCATGTTTTACATGAGTTACCGGAGGAAATTACTTAGTTGAAAGAAGTTAAGGTTTTAAGCTTGAACAATATAGCAGACGGATGAAATGAAGCTATATGCTTAATTATGAAGTGATTTAGTGGTGGTTGGCACCAATATCGATAATTTGATATATCGATTCCGTTTGATATGAGCAAGGCATATCGTGATATTGGTTTATTCTGTGTTCCTACACTATTCTCTCTCTAAAAAAAAGCATACATTACTGTTACTGCATGCACAAAGACCTCCCACAGACCAAATATTTTTCCTGTACAGTGCTAAATTTGTACCAAATTGTTCAGGCACCCCATTTTAAGCTATTTGACCACAGTAAAAGGCCAGCAACTCTCCGTATTATTCAGAGTCCCATTAAATGACACCATATACTAAGTCTACAGACCCTGCTAAGTATTCCCAACCACACTTTTACATTGGCATAGCTTTTTTTCTCTATAAAGACAATATGTAATTTATAGACCTACAGTGTACTGCATTGGGACCAATGAAATGTGTGGACTAGAAAGGACTGCTGGGTATTTAGACCACATTCATCCAACAAATAACATCACATATAGACTTGAGTGCTAGATCAATAGGGTCTGTAGAATATTGTTTGTTACATTACTTAAGCTCCAGCCATTTCTCAATATGCTCCACCTTATATTATATCAAGTAGTAATTATCTTTAGTTTAGATTTTCCCCCGATGATGCCATGACGCTTAATGTTAAATACTTCCCTTATGGTCTCTCCCCCCACCCCAAACCAACAGATGAGACGAACCACAGTTTGATTCAAGAAGCAGCTGTATTTGACCAGAAAGGTATCTCCAATCCAGTGTCTTTACAGCATTTTCTCTCACACAACATTTCAGTGTAAAAATCCTTCACTCTAATAATAGAAAATCACCTTCAATAAATCCAAAATAACAATTATAATGTATCTAAAAATAAATCAAGATTCCTCCCACTGGGAACATACTTCATTTCAATGTTTAGTTTTGATTTACATTTGGTTGAGTTGTCAACTAATGTGAATTCAAAGTGAAATAAACAAATGTCACCATGTCATTGGATTTAGACAAAAAGTTGGGTAAAAGAAAAATAAAATTCCCTTAAGTTTATGATTTTTTTCAAATCCAATCAGTATTCCATGTTGACTCAACCTCACATGGATTTTTTGTTGTTGTTGAAATGACATGGAAACAACGTTGATTCAACCAGTTTTTGCCCAGTGGGCCTCTATTTTCATTACCACAGAATTTCCAATGGAAATAGAAAACCATAAGGATTTTTTTAAGTACTACGTTTTTTTTTAGCTTAATCTATAGGATTGTAAGAGTGCTCAGGAGGTGAGGCAGACTTGCATTAGCGAAGATTGGCATCTCTATCGGACGAGGCCACAGAGGCGGCTAACATAATGGGTATTAAGTATCTTTATAAGAACATACAAAGTCGAGTAAGAGTCCCTGTCGCACTGTGATATGTTGCAGTTACCTGCACTGCAGCAGAATCATACCAGGTACAGTCCCCTACCTGCTCTCCTCCTCTCCCCCCTTTTCTTATGCGGTTACTAGAAGAGTAGGCAGTGTTAGGAGGGTAGAAAAAGAATGGACAGAACAGGCATGGTTCCCCATGTCATTGGGAAATGGATATGGTTGGCAACCTGTTGGATGTGCTGCACAGGGAGCTCGGAAATGTCACGGACATTGGAGTGCTTAAGAATTCATTCTTCATTCTTAAATAGATACAATTAAAATAATCTAAGATCCTATCAGCAATAGCTAATTGCTTTTAGAGGATAATGCCCATTCTAATCATTCTGTTTCTGTGACTAGGTGAGAATTGTCACCGTATACCAAAATCAACCCCTGACTCTATGCACTTGTGGAGATCTGAAAGGATAAGATAGACATAAGTAATATGGTAATAGTTTCAACATGCTCTGATTGGCTGGATGCCATATTGCTTACACAAATACAATCTTCTCACAACCCCACTAGTGAAGAAGGGAGGCAAAGGTTGTAGGGGGTAGGCGTTGATTTGGGATTGGACCTGTTTGTCATCCATAGGTGGTCTGCTGCGATCCTCTGTGCTAAATGCTAAGGAGAAGTGGGCATGGTGACTAGTATAGGACCTGTTGCAGACGGTCCTATCTAGCACTAACTGATATGCTTCCTCTAATCCCTGAGTTTGGAAAAAACAAACAATTGATGTGAGGTGTAGCAAGAGCTCAGAGGAGTTGGCAACCCGTTCGCTATTAGAGTATAAGGTGGCAGTGTAAGGTGGTTGAAGTTTCCTTAAGTACAGTTCTAGGATTAGCTTCCTCTCCCCCAAAGTTAAACATAAGTGGAGAAAATGCAAAACTGACCCAAGATCAGGGTCTAGGAACAACTTCACCCTACTCCTATTAGGTGCAGTAGACAGACAGACATATATTTAACCAGATCTCTCTTATTGTTGCAAGCTGGGATTTGTAGTTCCGACTGTTCCGGGGTTGTACAGAGACTACAGAAAAAGGCAGGCCCTCTGATCCGATTCTCCTGTTTCACAGCTCCACCGTGTGGTCAACCGCTGCAGCTGAACCGTTTCCCCACAGATGGGTTGGTGTGAGACTGAAATGTGCGACTGTTGACAATGTACTGTTTCGATGGTGTGGTTGACGGTATTCCCTGAATTCTCTGCATCAGGTTTGGGCTCAATTCGAATTGAAGTCAGTAAATTCAGAAAGTGAATTTAAAATCCAAAATGTGTAAAACTTGACATAAATAGCTTCTCCTTTTCAGTTTATTGAGAAGTGATTGAAATTAGATGCCCTTTTTCAATAATTGAATTGGAATTTCAGTTGACTGCCTTAAATTCGAACTGAGCCAAACCTTGCTCCGCACTAGTGAAAAGTAAGGCTAGATACGTCCAGGTAAGATATGGGCGTTGACTTGGGAGGCAGGGAGAGAGTAGAGTAAGGTAGGCAGTGATGGTGGAGCAAGAGAGAAGCACAGCACAGCAGAGCTCTTGAAACCATAAGACAAACAAGAAAAACAGCCCCTAAAAAAGTTTGGAAGACTGCCGATTGGTACAGTCCTAAATGTATAGGTATGCGTGTGTGTAACATTGAAGGAAATATATGAGCCATCCACCCCTCCATATGGCTATCTCTCCCTTCCACCCCCCCCCCTTCCACCCCCCCCCCCCCCAGTGGCTGTATGTTGAGAGACTATACTGGTCCTCTCTTTTGTAGCTCCTGGATAAATGCTGAAAGAGAAAGAGGAAGGGAATTCATGAGAAAGAGAAAGGCACCAAAATTCCTTACACATTGTCTTGTGAATTAGTCATTATATAAAAAGTCCAAATATATGATTTGTAATATGTGAATTGAGAGAATAATATAAAATAAAATACTTTAAGTATTCAGACCCCTTGGCTTTTTCCACATTGTTACATTCGTCTTATTCTAAAAGGGATTAAATCGTTTTCCCCTCAACAACCGACACACAATGCCCATAATGACAAAGCACAAAGAGTTTATTTTTCCCCCAGCAAATTTATAAAAAATAAAAACAGAAATATCACATTTACATAAGTATTCAGACCCTTTACTCAGTACTTTGTTAAAGCAGCTTTGGCAGCGAATACAACCTTGAGTATGACGCTACAAGCTTGGCACACTTGTATTTGGGGAGTTTCTCTCATTCTTCTCTGCAGACCCTCTCAAGCTCTGTCAGGTTGGATGGGGAGCGTCGCTGCACAACTATTTTCAGGTCTCTCCAGAGATGTTTGATCGGGTTCAAGTCCGTGCTCTAGCCGGGCCACTCAAGGACATTCAGAGACTTGTCCCGAAGACACTCCTGCGTGGTCTTGGCTGTGTGCTTAGGGTCGTTGTCCTGTTGGAAGATGAACCTTCGCCCCAGTCTGAAGTCCTGAGCGCTCTGGAACAGGTTTTCATCAAGGATCTCTCTGTATTTTACTCTGTTCATCTTTCCCTTGATCCTCACTAGCTTCCCAGTCCCCGCCGCTGAAAAACATCCCCCACAGCATGATGCTGCCATCACCATGCTTCACAGTAGGGATTGTGCCAGGTTTCCTTCAGATGTGACGCTTGGCATTCAGGTTTTATCAGACCACGAGAAACAAGATTCTCTGGTCTGATAAAACCTGAATGCCAAGCGTCATTCGGTGCCTTTTGGCAAACTCCAAGCCGGTTTTCATGTGCCTTTTACTAAGGAGTGGCTTCCGTCTGGCCACTCTACCATAAAGGCCTGATTAGTGGAGTGCTGCATAGATGGTTGTCCTTCTGGACGGTTTTCCCATTTCCACAGAGGAACTCTGAAGCTCTGTCAGTGACCATCGGGTTTTTGGTCACCTCCCTGACCAAGGCCCTTCTCCCCAGATTGTTCAGTTTGGCTGGGCGGCCAGCTCAAGGAAGAGTCTTGGTGGTTTCAAACCTCTTATATTTAAGGGACCCTCAATGCTGAAGACATTTTTTGATACACTTCCCCAGATCTGTGCCTCAACACAATCCTGTCACGGAGCTCTACGGCCATTTCCTTCAACCTAATGGCTTGGTTTTTGCTCTGACATGCACTGTCAACTGTGGGACCTTATATAGACAGGTGTGTGCCTCTCCAAATCATGTCCAATCAATTGAATTTACCACAGGTGGACTCCAATCAAGTTGTGGAAACATCAAAGATGATCAATGTAAACAGGATGTACCTGAGCTCAATTTCTCATAGCAAAGGGTCTGAATACTTATGCAAATAAGGTATTTGTTCTTTATTTTTAACACATTTGCAAACATTTAGAAAAACCTGCTTTCACTTTGTCATTATGGGGTATTGTGTGTAGATTGATTAAACATTTTTTAAAATCCATAATCCTGTTAAGTAACAAAATGTGGAAATAGTTAAGAGGTCTGAATACTTTCCCGAATGCACTGTATGTAGTGTTAGAGCACAGGGATCATGGTAATGGCTGGAGTGGAATAAGTGGAATGTTAGGAAATACAACAAACACATGGGTTGAAAGCGTTTGATTCCGTTCCAGTCATTATCATGAGCCGTCCTCCCCTCAGCAGCCTCCACTGTGTTAGAGGCATATGAATATACTACTGCAGCTGGAGCAACATTGTATTGTGATTCTTATTGACTGTACTGCTAAAGACATACAAGTTAGGGAGTGCTCCTTGAAATGGATGGACAAATCAGGAACTCACCACAGATTATTTCATCCTTCACTTTATGGAGCTCTTTTCTCACTTCCTCAAGGATGTCCTAAACACACAAATTATCTTCATCATCACAGTCATTATCATTCTGATCATCGCCAATCAATTAAGCATATACTCTGAAACCAAGAACACCTGCTTTCCCACAAATACAAAAAATGAAATAGTGTTAACTGACAATTTAAATGTATTTTTAACCTTTGACTAGGCAAGTCAGCTAAGAACAAATTCTTATTTACATTGACGGCCTACCCTGGCGAAACCCGGACAATGCTGGGCCAATTGTGCGCCATCCTATGGGACCCCCAATCACGGCTGGATGTGATTCAGCCTGGATGATGCCAATAGTCATCCTCATCTGACACCATCAGTGGGGGAGCAATGGCCACCCTGTTATCTCTAGCCTACATACCAATAATCCTTTAAACAACATTAACAGGTAATGGTGGAGCTCACCTGTTTGATTCTTTCCATCTCTGTGTCTTCACTGCCTGTGCTGTCCGTGGTACTGTTCACTGCCTTCATCCTAAGAGAGAGAGAGAGAGATACAGCGAGAGAGAGAGAGATACAGCGAGAGAGAGATAGAGATACAGAGAGAGAGAAAGGCGTGAGGAGAGGGAGAATGAAAAAAGGAGTGACTGGAAAGATGGGCAGAGAGAGGGAGGGCAACAACAAACCCCAAGGATATGGAAGCTCAGTTCGGGCAACAGTGGCGGGTTGTTGTGCTGCCATGGCAACAAATGGCGATCTTGACAGGAGCCACGAACCAGCCATCTTGTCACCGTTAACAGCAGAAGCGCAACGGAAAGCTGCAGACTGTTGTACCAACATAGACACTTAAGTACTTTCAATGGTCAGTGTATTATTTTTAGTATTGGAGGTTCAAACCATTTCACTGAATGGGTCAAATTTGCCTACATTAGTTGCAATGGTTTGATCCAACCAAGCACTAGTACACCAGATAGAATTTCATCATAGCCACTGGCCTTGAGTTAATCAGTTTTGTTTCCACATCTGAGGGAGAGAGAATTGTTTTACTCAAGTGGTGACTTGAGCGAAACCCCAGTCCAGAAACATACCCTAACCCTTTGGCATTTGACAAAAAAAAAGATCTGAAAAAACTGGATAAGTATAAGTAATATGGTAGTTCCACCACCTTGCCCTCTGGTAGGCTAGGTGGAATTTTCCCCATATTGCTTATACATATCCAATCCGTTCAAATCTATACCAGTGCCTAGGGTGTATAGAGGGTTGTTTCTGGACCGTGCTCTGGACTAGGGTACTGTCATTAGCAGAAGCTGGACAGAAACGCTTAGTCAGAAGACATAGTAAAGACACACAGCTCAAAGCAAGGCGGCAGCAAAAAATTAAATTTACTGAAACCATCTCTTGCGCTTTTCCTGTGATACTTTTTAAATCTCAGCAAGACCGAAAAGACAAAAACAGAGAGTACCAAAGACATGGCCAGAACTTGAGAATTGCTAGGCCCTAAAGCAGTGTTTCCCAATCCTGGTCATTTATGTATATACTTATATAAAAAGTATTTAATCAGCCACCAATTGTGCAAGTTCTCCCACTTAAAAATATGAGGCCTGTAATTTTTATCATAGGTACACTTCAACTATGACAGACAAAATGAGAGAAAAAAAACCCAGAAAATCACATTGTAGGATTTTTAATGAATTTATTTGCAAATGATGATGGAAAATAAGTATTTGGTCACCTACAAACAAGCAAGATTTCTGGCTCTCACAGACCTGTAACAACTTCTTTAAGAGGCTCCCCTGTCCTCCGCTCGTTACCTGTATTAATGGCACCTGTTTGAACTTGTTATCAGTATAAAAGACACCTGTCCACAACCTCAAACAGTCACACTGCAAACTCGACTATGGCCAAGACCAAAGAGCTGTCAAAGGACACCAGAAACAAATTTGTAGACCTGCACCAGGCTGGGAAGACTGAATCTGCAATAGGTAAGCAGCTTGGTTTGAAGAAATCAACTGTGGGAGCAATTCAGGACACCAGAAACAAAATTGTAGACCTGCACCAGGCTGGGAAGACTGAATCTGCAATAGGTAAGCAGCTTGGTTTGAAGAAATCAACTGTGGGAGCAATTATTAGGAAATGGAAGACATACAAGACCACTGATAATCTCCCTCGATCTGGGGCTCCACGCAGATCTCACCCCGTGGGGTCAAAATGATCACAAGAACGGTGAGCAAAAATCCCAGAACCACACGGGGGGACCTAGTGAATGACCTGCAGAGAGCTGGGACCAAAGTAACAAAGCCTACCATCAGCAAGGGCATTGAAGATGAAACGTGGCTGGGTCTTTCAGCATGACAATGATCCCAAACATACCGCCCGGGCAACGAAGGAGTGGCTTTGTAAGAAGCATTTCAAGGTCTTGGAGTGGCCTAGCCAGTCTCCAGATCTCAACCCCATAGAAAATCTTGAAAGTCCGTGTTGCCCAGCAACAGCCCCAACCCATCACTGCTCTAGAGGAGATCTGCATGGAGGAATGGGCCAAAATACCAGCAACAGTGTGTGAAAACCTTGTGAAGACTTACAGAAAACGTTTGACCTCTGACATTGCCAACAAAGGGTATATAACAAAGTATTGAGATACATTTTTGTTATTGACCAAATACTTATTTTCCTCCATAATTTGCAAATAAATTCATAAAAAATCTTACAATGTGATTTTCTGGAGAAAAAAATTCTAATTTTGTCTGTGATAGTTGAAGTGTACCTATGATGAAAATTGCAGCCCTCTCTCATCTTTTTAAGTGGGAGAACTTGTACAATTGGTGGCTGACTAAATACTTTTTTGCCCCACTGTATTTTCCCCTAACACTAATTAACACTTGATTAAACCAATCAATCATCAAGCATTTGATTAGAATCAGGTGTGTTAGTGCTATGGCAAAAACAAAGATGTTCACAGCTATACACAGCATTGTGTTGCTTAATCACTTGGCACAAGAGGCCACACAGCGCTGTTGTCAGTTCACTCCAGGATGAAACTTCTAAGTACAGATCTAGGATCAGCTTCCCACCCCCAATCGTAAACTTAACCATGAGTGGGGAAAATGACCCAAGATCACTGCTAGGGGGAACTTCACCCTACACCTAGTGAGTAGTGCTGAGCGATAAACCAACATTTTGTGTTATTAAACAACTAAACTCAGCAAAAAATGAAACGTCCCTTTTTCAGGACCCTGTCTTTCAAAGATAATTCGTAAAAATCCAAACAACTTCACAAATCTTCATTGTAAAGGGTTTAAACACTGTTTCCCATGCTTATTCAATGAACCATAAACAATTAATGAACATGCGTAACGGTCGTTAAGACACGAACAGCATACAGACGGTAGGCAATTAAGGTCACAATTATGAAAACTTAGGACACTAAAGAGGACTTTCTACTGACCTAGGGTCCCTGCTCATCTGCATGAATGTGCCTTAGGCATGTTGCAAGGAGGCATGCAGATGTGGCCAGGGCAATTAATTGCAATGTCCATAATGTGAGATGCCTAAGACAGCGCTACAAGGAGACAGGACGAACATCTGATCGTCCTCGCAGTGGCAGACCACGTGCAACAACACCTGCACAGGATTGTTACATCCAAACATCACACCTGCGGGTCAGGTACAGGATGGCAACAATAACTGCCAGAGTTACACCAGGAATGCACAAACCCTTCAGCTCAGACTGTCCGCAATAGGGTGAGAGAGGCTGGACTGAGGGCTTGTAGGCCTGTTGTAAGGCAGGTCCTCACCAGACATCACCGGCAACAACGTCACTTATGGGCACAAACCCACCGTCGCTGGACCAGACAGGACTGGCAAAAAGTGCTCTTCGCTGATGAGTCACGGTTTTGTCTCACCAGGGGTGATGGTCGGATTTGCGCTTATCGTCGAAGGAATGAGCGTTACACCGAGGCCTGTACTCAGGAGCGGGATCCTCTCTCATGTGGTACCCTTTCTGCAGGCTCATCCTGACATGACCCTCCAGCTTGACAATGCCACCAACCATACTCCTCGTTCTGTGTGTGATTTCCTGCAAGACTGGAACGTCAGTGTTCTGCCATGGCCATCGAAGAGCCCGGATCTCAATCCCATTGAGCACGTCTGGGACCTTTTGGATCGGAGGGTGAGGGCTAGGGCCATTCCCCCCCAGAAATGTCCGGGAACTTGCAGGTGCCTTGGTGGAAGAGTGGGGTAACATCTCACAGCAAGAACTGGTAAATCTGGTGCAGTCCATGAGGAGGAGATGCACTGCAGTACTTATTGCAGCCGGTGGCCACACCAGATACTGACTTTTTGGGGATTTTGTCCCCCCTTTGTTCAGGGACACATTATTCCATTTCTGTTAGTCACATGTCTGTGGAAATTGTTCAGTTTATGTCTCAGTTGTTGAATGTTCATACAAATATTTACACATGTTAAGTTTGCTGAAAATAAATGCAGTTGACAGTGAGAGGATGTTTATTTTTTTGCTGAGTTTAGTTGACGCACGTTGGTTCGAATTTCATTTTGTTCCTTTTTTTTCTGTGAGCTCAATGCAGAGTTTCTCTAGAGATAAATTATATCAAGCCTGAACACTTGCGAGATAGTAGAGAGTTGTAGTTTCCAACAGGCCAATTTTCTACATAGTTTAGCTTTGAAAACGTGTCAATTAACTGCAATGACCATAATTCATTGCGTGCATGCTTAAACTTGTCTGGTCTGTACAGAGTAATCCACAGAGACTGAGAGAAGAGAGAACGCGAGACTGAAAGGGATAGAAAGCAGTTGCTTCACGAACCGGGAAATACATGATCTAAGTGATTGATAAGATGGCGCCGGAGAAGGCTGACGTTTTACGTGCCCCCAACCGATTGTAACTTCTTTTTTTTTAACTTATTTTGTACATAATGTTGCTGCTACCATCTCTTATGACTGAAAATAACTTCTGGACATCAGGACTGCGATTACTCACCATGGACTGGCAGAGGAGTGAGTTCGTTCATTCACAAGGCCACATGGCCAGATGAATTACCAGGACATGTACATTCACAAGGCCGCAGGGCCAGACAGATTACCAGGACGCGAACTGCGATTATGCGCTGACAAACTGGCAAGTGTCTTCACTGACATTTACAACCTCTCCGAGTCTGTAATACCAACATGTCTTAGCCAGACCACCATAGTGCCTGTGCCCAAGAACACTAAGGTAACCTGCCTAAATGAAAACCGACCCATAGCACACACGTCTGTAGCCATGAAGTGCTTTGAAAGGCTGGTCATGGCTCACATCAACACCATTATCCCACAAACCCTAGACCCACTCCAATTTGCATACCGCCCTAACAGATCCACAGATGATGCAATCTCTATTGTACACCACACTACCCTTTAACACCTAGACAAAAGGAACACCTATGTGAGAATGCTATTAATGACAGCACGGCCAGGCACGACTCCAACACCATCATTAAGTTTGCAGATGACAACAGTGGTAGGCCTGATCATCGACAACAACGAGACAGCCTATAGGGAGGTCAGAGACCTGGCCGCGTGGTGCCAGGACAACAACCTCTCCCTCAACGTGATCAAGACAAAGGAGATGATTGTGGACTACAGGAAAAAGAGGACAGAGCACACCCCCATTCTCATCGAAGGGGCTGCGGTGGAGCAGGTTGAGAGCTTCAAGTTCCTTTGGTGTCTACATCACCAACAAACTAACATGGTCCAAGTACACCAAGACAGTCATGAAGAGGGCACAACAAAACCTATTCCCCCTCAGGAGACTGAAAAGATTTGACATGGGTCCTCAGATCCTCAAAAGGTTCTATAGCTGCACCATCGAGAGTTGCATCACTGAATGGTATGGCAAGTGCTCGGCCTCCGACCGCAAGGCACTACAGAGGGTAGTGTGAACAGCCCAGTACATCACTGGGGCCAAGCTTCCTGCCATCCAGGACCTCTATACCAGGCGGTGTCAGAGGAAGGCCCTAAAAATTGTCAAAGACTCCAGCCACCCTAGTCATAGACTGTGCTCTCTGCTACCACATGGCAAGCGGTACTGGAGAGCCAAGTGTAGGTCCAAGAGGCTTCTAAACAGCTTCTACCCCCCAAGCCATAAGACTCCTGACCACCTAATCAAATTAATACCCAGATTTGCAACCAAAATAATGCACAGTGCATTAAATAAAATAAAAAAATAGAAAACTGAATTTTTCCATAATAGAATCCAAACAGACTTCAAAAAGCACTCATTGCTCAGCACTACTAGTGAGACTGTAGCATAGCAGCAGACAGACGTGGAGTCCCGGCATAAGGGAAAAGGATGGGGGGGGGGGGGGGGATAGGGGGTACCTGGACACTGGGGTAGAGGATGGAGAAGGGGGAACGGGAGGAAGGGCAGAGGTGGTGGTGCTTGGGCTGCTCTCCTGCACCTGGGTCTTGGTGGTTGAGTTAGTCCTGTTTGAGACATGCAAGATTTTCTCTCAAACACAATCTCTTTACAGTGCCAGAAAGATGGGATAGAGAGGGGCAGGGCTGGCTCCACGGGGGTCACAGATGGAATTTATGCCCACACAGTTGTCTCTCATAGTAAACATAAAAACAGTTATTGTAGTGAATTAAACTGGGGGGACTGTAATTTCCTGCACCACAGGTATGCGAGACAGCGTGTTGGTGTTTATTGTGTGGACATTCAACAGACGGGTGAATTGCCTACCTTGGCATGGTGGCGGATTTCTCCCACGGTCTCCTGAGGGTGTCTGTCATGGCAAAAGTAGATCATGAAAATGATGAAACATCAAAATCTATATTATGTTTATGAGCTATATTATACTTTATTCAGTAAAAAGGCCAACCAGTGCTTCACAGCTCAAATCAGACAAAGGATAGATCATTAATATGAGGCAAAGAGATCTGGGTTGTATTCATTAGTGCACACTGTAGCAAAATAAAATGGAAAACTAGGTTTAGGTAGTCCCTCCCCGTTTTGGTGTGTTTTCTTTAATTTGGTACCTAATGAATATGACCCAGGACACTACACTAGCTGTCTCATGTTTGTACACATTTAACTTAAGACTTCCAGTGCATTCGCAAAGTATTCAGACCCCTTCACGTTTTCCACATTTTGTTACATTACAGCCTTATTCTAAAATTAATTAAACAGTTTTTTCCCCCTCAAATCTACACAATAATAATGACCACGCAAAAACAGCTTAGATTTTTTGCAAATGTATTAAAAAACAACAACTGAAATATCACATTTACAGAAGAATTCAGACCCTTTACTCAGTACTTTGTAGAAGCACCTTTGGTAGCGATTACAGCCTTGCGTCTTCTGGTGTATGACGCTACAAGCTTGGCACACCTGTATTTGGGGAGTTGGTCCCATTCTTCTCAAGTGGTCATGTTGTATGGGGAGCGTCGCTGCACAGCCATTTTCGGGACTCTCCAGAGATGTTCGATCGTGTTCAAGTCCGGGCTCTGGCTGGGCCACTCAAAGACATTCAGAGACTTGTCCCGAAGCCACTCCTACGTGGTCTTGGCTGTGTGCTTAGGGTCGTTGTCCTGTTGGAAGGTGAACCTTCACCCCAATCTGAGGTCCTGAGCGCTCTGGAGCAGGTTTTCATCAAGGATCTCTCTGTACTTTGCTCCATTCATCTTTCCCTCGATCCCGACTAATCTCCCAGTCCCTGCCGCTGAAAAACATCCCCCACAGCATGATGCTGCCACCACCATGCTTCACCGTAGGGACAGTGCCAGGTGTCCTCCAGACGTGATGCTTGGCATTCAGACAGGTGTGTGCCTTTCCAAATCATGTCCAATCAATTTAATTTACCACAGGTGGACTCCAATCAAGTTGTAGAAACATCAAGGATGATCAATGAAAACAGGAGCAGCTGAGCTCAATTTTGAGTCTCATAGCAAAGGGTCTGAATACATGTAAATAAGGTATTTTTTTATTTTTTTTAATAGATTTGCAATTTTTTTTTATAAAAACCTGTTTTATTTGTGTCATTATGGGGTATTGTGTGTTGATTGATGAGGAATAAAAATAAAATTATTACATTTTAGAATAAGGCTGCAACGAAACAAAATGTGGAAAAAGTGAAGGGGTCTGAATACTTTCCGAATGCATTGTACATAATTTTATGATCAGTGGAGTGTTCCAGAAAACAGGACCATTATTAAGTTAACCAGCTAACTTTGATAAGCAGTAAAATACTATATCTCTTGATTTTAGAAAGCTAAACTTGGATATGGGTTGTTGGTTGTAGAGTCAATTATACCATGCTAATTTCAAGTCTATATATCTTAAAAACAATGCTATTTCAGAAACGCATAATTTGTGACACACAATGCAAATAGTCCGGGTAGCCATTTGATTACCTGTTCAGGAGTCTTATGGCTTCGGGGTAAAAACTGTTGAGAAGCCTTTTTGTCCTAGACTTGGCACTCCGGTACCGCTTGCCATGCGGTAGTAGAGAGAACAGTCTATGACTTGGGTGGTTGGGGTCTTTGACCATTTTTAGGACCTTCCTCTGACACTGCCTGGTGTCGAGGTCCTGGATGGCAGGCAGCTTTGTCCCAGTGATGTACTGGGCCGTACGCACTACCCTCTGTAGTGCCTTGTGGTCAGAGGCCGAGAAATTACCAGGCAGTGACGCAACCAGTCAGGCAGGATGCTCTCGATGTTGCAGCTGTTGAACCTTTTGAGGATCTGAGGATCCATGCCAAATCTTTTTAGTTTCCTGAGGGGGAATAGGCTTTGTCGTGCCCTCTTCACGACTGTCTTGGTGTGTTTGGACCATTCTAGTTTGTTGTTGATGTGGACACCAAGGAACTTGAAAATCTCAACCTGCTTCACTACAGCCCCATCAATGAGAATGGGGGCGTGCTCGGCCCTCTTTTTCCTGTAGTCCACAATAATTTCCTTAGTCTTGGTTACGTTGAGGGATAGGTTGTTATTCTGGCACCACCCGGCCAGGTCTCTGACTTCCTCCCTATAGGCTGTCTCGTCGTTTTCGGTGATCAGGCCTACCCACTGTTGTGTCATCTGCAAACTTAATGATGGCGTTGGAGTCATGCCTGGCCATGCAGTCGTGGGTGAACAGGGAGTACAGGAGGGGACTGAGCACGCACCCCTGGGGAGCTCCAGTGTTGAGGATCAGCGTGGCAGATGTGTTGCTACCTACCCTCACCACCTAGGGGCGGCTGGTCAGGAAGTCCAGGATCTAGTTGCAGATGGTGTTTAGTCCCAGGATCCTTAGCTTAGTGATGAGCTTTGAGGGTACTATGGTGTTGAACGCTGAGCTGTAGTCAATGAATAGCATTCTCGCATAAGTGTTCCTTTTCTCCAGGTGGGAAAGGGCAGTGTGGAGTTCAATAGAGATTGCATCATCTGTGGATCTGTTTGGGCAGTATGCAAACTGGAGTGGGTCTAGGGTTTCTGGGATAATGGTGTTGATGTGAGCCATTACCAACCTTTCAAAGCACTTCATGGCTACGGACATGAGTGCTACGGGTCTGTAGTCATTTAGGCAGGTTGCCTTTGTGTTCTTGGGCACAGGGACTATGGTGGTCTGCTTGAAACATGTTGGTATTACAGACTCAATCATGTTCAACTCATGTTGAAAATGTCAGTGAAGACACTTGCCAGTTGGTCAGCACATGCCCGGAGCACACGTCCTGGTAATCCGTCTGGCCCCGCAGCCTTGTGTATGTTGACCTGTTTAAAGGTTACTCACATCGGCTAAGGTGAGCGTGATCATACAGTCGCCCAGAACAGCTGATGCTCTCATGCATGCCTCAGTGTTGCTCGACTCGGAGCAGGCATAGAAGTGATTTAGCTTGTCTGGTAGGCTCGTGTCACTGGGCAGCTCGCGGCTGTGCTTCCCTTTGTAGTCTGTAATAGTTTGCAAGCCCTGCCACATAAGATGAGCGTTGAAGCCGGCGTAGTATGATTCAGTCTTAGCCCTGTATTGACGCTTTGCCTTTTTGATGGGTTCGTCGCAGAGCATCGCAGGATTTCTTGTAAACTTCCGGGTTAGAGTCCCACAACTTGAAAGAGGCAGCTCTACCCTTTAGCTCAGTGTGAGTGTTGCCTGTAATCCATGGCTTCTGGTTGAGGTATGTACTTACAGTCACTGTGGGGATGACGTCCTCCATGCACTTATTGATAAAGCCAGTGACTGATGTGGTGTACTCCTCAATGCCATCGGAAGAATCCCAGAACGTTCCAGTCTGTGATAGCAAAACAGTCCTGTAGTTTAGCATCTGCTTCACCTGACCACTTTTTTTATAGACAGAGTCACTGGCGCTTCCTGCTTTAATTTTCGCTTGTCAGCAGGAATCAGGAGGATAGAGTTGTGGTCGGATTTACCAAATGGAGGGCAAGGGAGAGCTTTGCACGCATCTCTGTGTGTGGAGTACAGGTGAACTCGTTTGAACTGATTTAAGTTTCACTGCATTAAAGTCTCCGGCCACTAGGAGAGCCTCCTCTGGGTGAGTGGTTTCCTGTTTGCTTATTTCCTTATACAGCTGACTGAGTGCGGTCTTAGTGCCAGCATCTGTCTGTGGTGGTAAATAAACAGCCACAAAAAGTATAGCTGAAAACTCTAGGCAAGTAGTGTGGCCTGCAATTTATCACAATATACTCTTCCTCAGGCAAGCAAAATCTAGAGACTTCCTTAGATTTCGTCCACCAGCTGTTGTTTACAAATATGCACCGACCGCCCCCCTTCGTCTTACCGGAGTGTGATGTTCTATCTCGCTAGCTGAATATCCATGTTGTCATTCAGCCACGATTCCGTGAAACATAGGATATTACAGTTTTTGATGTCCCGTTGGTAGGATATTTGTGATTGTACCTCTTCTAGTTTATTGTCCAATGATTGCACGTTGGCGAGTAGTATTGACGGTAACGGCAGCTTTCCCACTCACCTTTTCCGGGTCCTGACCAGGCATCCAGCTCTTTGTCCTCTACACCTGCGTCGCTTCCTCTTGCAAATAACGGAGATGTCGGCCCTGCCGGATGTTTGGAGAATGTCTTGTGCGTCTTGTTTGTTGAAGAACAAATCTACGTCTAATCCGAGGTGAGTGATCGCTGTCCTGACATCCAGAAGCTCTTTTTTTGCCATAAGATACGGTTGCAGAAACATTATGTACGAAATGAGTTTCAAATAATGCGAGAAACCCCCACATAATAGCACAATTGGTTGGGTGCCCGTAAAACTGCTGCCATTTCTTCCGGCGCCATTTTAATCCAAGTAAAACATGTCCTGTTTTAGCTCAGTTAGGATCACCACTTGATTTTAAGAAAGTGAAATGTCAGAATAATATCAGAGAGAATGATTTATTTCAGCTTTTATTTAGTTCATCACATTCTCAGTGGGTCAGAAGTTTACAAACACTCAATTAGTATTTGGTAGCATTGCCTTTAAATTGTTTAGCTTGAGGTCAAACGTTTCGGGTAGCCTTCCACAAGCTTCACACAATAAGTTGGGTGAATTTTGGCCCCTTCCTCCTGACAGAGCTGGTGTAATGGAGTCAGGTTTTTAGGCCTCCTTGCTTGCAAACGCTTTTTCAGTTCTGCCCACAAATGTTCTATGTGATTGAGGTCAGGGTTTTGTGATGGCCACTCCAATACCTTGACTTTGTCCTTAAGCCATTTTTCCACAACTTTGAAAGTATGCTTGGGGTCATTGTCCGTTTGGAAGACCCATTTGCGACCAAGCTTTAACTTCCTGACTGACGTCTTGAGATGTTGCTTCAATATTCCACTAAATGTCCTTCCTCATGAAGCCATCTACTTTGTGAAGTGCACCAGTCTCTTCTGCAGCAAAGCACCCCCACAACATGATGCTGCCACCCCCGTGATTCAAGGTTGGGATGGTGTTCTTCAGCTTGCAAGCCTCCCCCTTTTTCCTCCAAACATAACGATGGTCATTATGGCCAAACAGTTCTATTTTTGTTTCATCAGACCAGAGGACATTTCTCCAAAAAGTATGATCTTTGTCCCCATGTGCAGTTGCAAACCGTAGTCTGGCTTTCCTATGGTGGTTTTGAAGCAGTGGCTTCTTCCTTGCTGAGCGGCCTTTCAGGTTATGTCGATATAGGACTCGTTTTACTGTGGATATAGATAGACACTTTTGTACCCGTTTCCTCCAGCGGCTTCACATGGTCCTTTAATGTCGTTCTGGGATTGATTTGCACTTTTCGCACCAAAGTACGTTCATCTCTAGGAGACAGAATGCGTCTCCTTCCTGAGCGGTATGACGACTGCGTGGTTCCATGGTGTTTATACTTGCATACTATTGTTTGTACAGATGAAAGTGGTACCTTCAGGCGTTTGGAAATTGCTCCCAAGGATGAACCAGACTTGTGGAGGTCTACAATTGTTTTTCTGAGGTCTTGGCTGATTTCTTTTGATTTCCCCATGATGTCAAGCAAAGAGGCATTGAGTTTGAAGGTAGGCCTTGAAATACATCCACAGGTACACCTACAATTGACTCAAATGATGTCAATTAGCCTATCAGAAGCTTCTAAAGCCATGGCATCATTTTCTGGAATTTTCCAAGCTGTTTAAAAGCACAGTCAACTTAGTGTATGTAAACTTCTGACCCACTAGAATTGTGATACAGTGAAGTAATCTGTCTGTAAACAATTGTTGGGAAAATGACTTGTCATACACAAAGTAGATGTCCTAACTGACTTGTCAAAACTATAGTTTGTTAACAATAAATTTGTGGAGTGGTTGAAAAACGAGTTTTAATGACTCCAACCTAAGTGTATGTAAACTTCCGACTCCAACTGTATGTACGTATGAATGTATGTATGTATGTATGTATTCAGCCATTTTTGAAACAGTTAGCGGGCCAACTCATTGATCCTGCTTTCTGGAACAGCTCCCAGGTATATGCTGAGTCAAACACAAAAAGAATGGACTGAAGACTTCAGTGGATCTACTCACCACCTTGGCCTGAGGACTTTGAGGAGTCTTCCTAAAATCACAGAGAAAGAAAATTACATTGTGTCATCCCTTTACTATGCACATATGTTTTTAACCATAGTGTGACTTGACTTGCAGCTTACACACACATTCTTAAAAGCAGAGGTATAAAGTATTTTTGGGGGGTATCTGTACTTTACTATTTATATATCTTTAACTACTTTTACTTCTCTAAATTCCTTAAAGAAAATGCATGGAGTAAAAAGTATATTTTCTTGACACCCAAAAGTACTCGTTATATTTTGAATGCTTAGCAGGACAGGAAAAAGGTCAAATTCACAGACTTATCAACAGAACATCCCTGGTCATCCCTACTGCCTCTGATCTGGTCGAATCACTAAACACACATGCTTCGTTTGTCAATTATGTCTGAATGTTGGCATGTGCCTTTGGCTTTCCGTAAAAATATATATATTTTTTTAATTAAGAAAATGGTGCCATCTGGTTTGCTTAATATAAGGAATTTGAAATTATTTATACTTTTACTTTTGATACTTGAGTATATTTTAAACCAACTACTTTTAGACTTTTACTGAAGTAGAATTTTACTGGGTGACTTACCTTAATAAAAAAAATAACTAAAGAAAAAGTATCTTTACGTTTACTTTTTCCACCACTGCTTAAAACCTCTTAAGGATCCGCCCCTTTTTTAAAAGATTTTTAACCTAAAATGACATACCCAAATATAACTGCCTGTATCTCAGGCCCTGAAAAAAGATATGCATAGTATTTGGTACCATTTGAAAGGAAACACTTAAATGTGTGGAAATATTAAAGGAATGTAGGAGAATATAACCCAATTTATCTGGTAAAAGATAATACAAAGAAAAAAAAACAACTGTTTTGTATTTTTTTTGTACCATCATCTTTGAAATGCAAGAGAAAGGCCATAATGTATTATTCCAGCCCAGATGCAATTTAGATTTGAGCCACTCTATGGCAGCAGCGTATGTGCAATGTTTTAGACTGATTCAATGAACCATTGCATTTCTGTTCAAAATGTTGTATCAAGACTGCACAAATGTGCCTAATTTGTTTATTAATAACTTTATGTTCAAAATTGTGCACTCTTCTCAAACAATAGCATGTTATTCTTTCACTGTAATAGCTACTGTAAATTGAACAGTGCAGTTAGATTAACAAGAATTTAATCTTTCTGCCCATATCAGATATGTCTATGTCCTGGGAAATTGTCTTGTTACTTACAACCTCATGCTAATCGCATTAGCCTACGTTTTTTAAACCTCCCGCTTTGGGCTGGATGTGTCAAGGTCTAGTTTGCATTCAAGCCTCAGTTTTGGATTTAAAACATTTTTTGACGCTGTGCGGCCCTCCTTCTCTTCCAATGTCTAGTTCATACATACATAATCTATGAGCAGAATTACTGCTTACCTCAGTTAGCCACGAAATCCCTAGTGTGAAAGAGACTTTTGTTAAAGTTGTCTCGGGCCATTTTCATTACATTGCCCCCCACGTGGGCCAGCCCCATAGCAATTCGAGTTCCAGCCTATGAGCTTCAACCACTTGCATTTGAGTGACAGCTAGCAAGAGGTCTGCCCAGCGTAATCCAGTGAAGTTACAGGGCTGGCCCAAAGGCTCAGTTGACACAGCAGAGACAGAGAGTAATAACGTGGTACGCATACGTGACGTAGTACACAATTACCGGAGAATCTCTTTAAGGATTTATGAGAGGAGGATTGTTGTCTCTACAAAGATCATTGACAGGAGACTTACATTGCCGGGCTCATCCTTCTTTGCGCCTGGATTATCTGACATTTTCTTCCTGCATACAAAGACACACAATGAAGACGAGGTCTAAGCCTCAGCAATCACAGACATGCACAGTCATATGATCGTAAACATCACACACAACGTCCAGGCCCACATTTAACAAAGACTGAGACAGTGGCTCACCGTCGGGCCAGGATGGCACTCATCTCCCCCATCAGATTTCCTCCCCCACCACCTCCCCCACCACCTCCTCCCGATGTAGGAAGTGCCGCCGCACCACTATCTTCCTACAGAGAAAGACAGGCTCAGTTTCAATATTTTAAAATGCACCCTTCTTTCCTACCTTCCGTGAAGAAATCACTAATCTGGGACTAAGATTTGAGAAAGGTCGAAACCACGTCTTCATCTACAGTATATCCATGCACTTAAAGACCAGGGATTACCTCAAGAAAAGGGTGGAAGAAAAGATGCATTTGAAAGTTGTTCGACTCACTGAATCAACAAGGTGTTCACTGAATTTTCAACATGCATCAACAATGGAATATCGAGTAAAAGAGATGCGTTCCAGGTCTTTTCTGAAGGTTCGATGCCTGCACAATTCAAAGAAGATTTTCTATATGATATTGCCGTGGCTCTTGAGACGTTAAATACTTCTCCAGGCCTCGTCAGATCTGGTCATATGCACAGCATGACTGCAATGAAGACTACCTAGAAAACGTCTGACACTGGTCTCACCTTCGTGGATTTGCGTAGTTTGGCTCCTGCTAGGGCAGCAGCTAGTCCACCGGGATCACCGAGACCCCCTCCATCCCCCCCTCCTCCTGGCAGAGGTGGGGCAGGTGGCGCCCCGGACCCAGGGGGTGGTGGGGGGCCAGGTGGGGGTGGAGGGCCAGCAGGTGGGGGGCCTGGGGGTGGTGGCGGGGCTGGGGGAGGCGGGGGTCCACCGGGGGCTGAGGGAGGGGCATGCGGGGCGGGTGGGGCTGTAGGAGGGATGGCTGCGGCCTGTCTCTCTCTCTCCTGCTGCTCCTGCCTCTGCAGCTCCATTCTACGAGGGGAGAGACACAGACAGGGTTCTTTATATCGGTTAATGTTCACACACAGAGATGTAGGAGCTTTTCATTTGAGCCAGTTTGATACAGCAGGACAAAAATCCAGCAGCAACAGGAAATGCAAATGATTATCGTATGGGAAAATAAAGCCTGAAATTTCAAAATGGAACTTCAGAAAGTTCTCCTGCAACAGGGTTATCAAATTAAGATCCTACATCTGTATAAACAGGCACACACAAAGGTGTATACACGCACACACAAAAAATGAAAGACTCATGATTGCATATTATGTACACATTATCTTCGCATCATCTACACACCATACCACCCATGTACAATGTAAGATCACTATTATAACTTAGTGTGTGGTACTGTAGATTAGTGTTTTAAATCAAATTATATGTCACACACACCAAATACAACCTTACTGTGAAATGCTTACTTACAAGTCCTTAACCAACAATGCAGTTCAAGAAATAGAGGTAAGAAAATAATGACTAAATAAAATGTAAACAATTTAAAGTAGCACAAAATTGCATAACAATAACGAGTTAGTATTAGTATACTTTTATGAAAACCAGTGCTAAAGGGAGATTACATGCACCAGCATGCTAAAATAAGCTTCACTAAAACGAAAAACCCACAAGTATAAACCAGTGATTAAGCTGATCTTCTGTTGATACCAGACAGCTGAAGCTATTGTCTAGAATCTTTATTCCCACCCCAATGAGTTAACCTATCAGGAGAATTGGAAATTCAGGCTGATGCATGTAAAATACTTATTTTAAGAACAGGGGAGTAGTAGGCCTATGTGTGCTATTTGAAAAAGCTTTAGACTACATTTTCATTTATAAAAAAATATAGGTAACGGTTTTTGAATACTCCTACTAACTACACTAACAGTACTATTTGTGACGTAAATATAGTTAGTATGCCAAAAGTTCTAGGATGTCGTACTAATGTGATTTTCTGGATTTTTTTTTTCTCATTTTGTCTGTCATAGTTGAAGTGTACCTATTATGAAAATTACAGGCCTCTCATCTTTATAAGTGGGAGAACTTGCACAATTAGTGGCTGACTAAATTGTTTTTTACCCCACTGTATGCTTAATTCCATTCCTTTACTTAGATTTGTGTGTATTCTTGTGAAACAGTTAGTTAGATATTACTGCACTGTTGGAGCTAGAAACACAAGCATTTCGCTACACGGCCTCTAAAACATGACCTCACCACACTGCTCCTTGACACATTGCTCGCTTAACCCGTACGCCATCTGCACCAATGTGTCAGAGGAAACACCGTACAGCTGGTGACCGAAGCTAGCGTGCATGCACCTGGCAACCATAGGAGTCGCTAGAACGCGATGGGACAAGGACATCCCAGCCAGCCAAACCCTCCCCTAACCCAGATGATGCTGGGCCAATTGTGTGCCACCTCATGGGTCTGCAATGCAGTGCCTTAGACCGCTGCTCCACTCGGGAGGCGCAGAGTGTTTTAGACATATAAAATGTGTGAAGTTGTAAGGTAGAGAGTGTGTTTTACTAATAATTGTGCACAACCAATATGAAGATGTGGGTAAGTTGGTATGCAACAGGAACATTATTAACCTGGAGCTATAGAGAACTTATATTTGGTGCTGTACTACTCAGCACCTGAAGAAACCCTAAAATCATGTGAACGGTACCTCCTCTGCTGCTCCAGCTCCTCTGGGGAGGGTCCATTCTGGACAGGGCGAGGGAGAGAGGAGTATCCTGAGGATAGAAAAAGACAATGAGTGAGTGAGTAATGTGTATTTTAGCGGTCCTGTTTAAATGCATTTTTTAAGTATCTTTCCCTTCTCCCTTTCTGACAAAATCTATCCAATGGTGTTAGATAAAGGCTGGAATCCTTAATGGTGAAACAGCCACGTTCGTTTGCGATATTAGAAGAAGTGGCTGCAGACAACAAATACTGTTTTTCCTCCTCTGACATCACTGTAAACAAATATATATATCACGTTGCGCGACGCTCCTCACCTCCGCTTCGAACAAAAAATAATAATAATAATAATAACAACAATGGTGGTGAGGAGCACAGTGGTGCAGTTTCCCCTACTGTGGATTACAGATCACTGATTGCAGCAAGAAAGAAATAACAGGCGAGCGACCTTCCGTTCAATTTATAAAAAATTCACAGTGAACAAACAAAATGCGTTTCACGTTCATTTATTTTTCGATATATATTTTTGGTATGCATTGTATTTTTGTCCTATATTGTGGGTCATACCCGAGTCGCCGAGAGCACTCAGCACCTCCAGGGCGTGCATCATGCCGTTGGCAAAGAGGGTGGCGTCCTCCTTGCTGCCGAAGTTCAGCCCCCACACCTGCCGGGCGTCCCGCCACTGGTGGAAGTTGGTTGTGGCCTGATTGTACTTCAGCCCCTTGACGATTGGACAGTTGATCACCACCTGGGAGTGTCAGGCAGGAAGTAAAAGACAATGAGAAACTATGAGTGGAATGAGAGTATGCATTCACTGAGAGAATGTGTGTGGAATATAGCATGTGTAGGTAAGTAAACACTGGAGAGAGAACCTAGATTGTATTTGTACCTTGTATTTCAAAATTGTTTAATCCTTGTATCCCTTTATGCTCAACTAGTGCTACAGTCAGTGCCTTGCAAAACTATTCATTCCCCTTTGGTATTACAACCTGTAATTTAAATGGATTTTTATTTTTTGTAATGGACATTAAATTAGTAAAAGTAAAATGGAGCAGAAAAAAAAGAACTAATTTCAAAAAATTATTTAAAAAAAATTAAAAAACGGAAAAGTGGTGCGTGCATATGTATTCACTCTCACCACTAAGGAAAGGGCACCACCAAGCAAGCAGCACCATGAAGCACAAGGAGCTCACCAAACAGGTCAGGGACAAAGTTGTGGAGAAGTATGTGGAAGACTCCCCAAACATATGGAAGAAGGTTCTCTGGTTAGATGAGACTAAAATTGAGCTTTTTGGCCATCAAGGAAAACACTATGTCTGGAGCAAACCAAACACCTCTCATCACTCAGAGAACACCATCCCCACAGTGAAGCATGGTGGTGGCAGCATCATGCCGTGGGGATGTTTTTCCATCGGCAGGGAATGGGAAACTGGTAAGAACTGAAGGATGGCGCTAAATACAGGGAAATTATTGAGGGAAACCTGTTTCAGTCTTCCAGCGATTTGAGACTGGGACGGAGGTTCACCTTCCAGCAGGACAATGACCCTAAGCATACTGCTAAAGCAACACTCAAGTGGTTTAAGGGGAAACATTTAAATGTCTTGGAATGGTCTAGTCAAAGCCCAGACCTCAATCCAATTGAGAATCTGTGGTATGAATTAAAGATTGCTGTACACCAACGGAACCCATCCAACTTGAAGGAGCTAGAGCAGTTTTGCCTTGAAGAATAGGCAGAAATCCCAGTGGGTAGATATGCCAAGCTTATAGAGACTTGCAGCTGTAATTGCTGCAAAATTCTTAAGGTTAGCCATTAACTCTGAATGGTTAATGGGTAAGGTTTAGAATATGCTTAGAATAAATATTTGAAAAATAACTTTATCACTGGATTTGAACATGCAACCTTTTGAACCAGAGGCAGATGCTTATACCCATCCACAACACTACTTGAAGGTAACAGCGCTCACTGTTTCCCCTAGTGTCCAGTTTCCATATCTCCTCCCAACGTCCTCAGACATGGATGGACGTTGAATACTGACTTGTATCACGGGTGACCTGCCTGGCCCCATCTGTGGAATCAGTGAAGCGGAGGTGCATTTGAAAACAGAGCTATTAGTGAAACTGTGCTAATATGCTGGGCTAAGTCTCTCTAGTCACTTGTGCTACTAGTAGTGTGGACCCTTCCATTGCCCTTTCCAAAGCAATAGAGCTTTTGTAAACTGTGCTAAGATGCTAGGCTAGGATAAACTAAACTAAAAGTTGGTTCAAGTTAGGCTAGGCTACACTAGGTCTCTTTCGTCTTAGTGTGCGTCCTCCACTACCCTAGTGTGAGAGGAAGGTGTTAGTGCGAGAGCAGAGGTAGTGACACACAGTAAACAGAAGTGAGATAGGGAAGCCAGAGAGAAAGAGGAAGACATCTGACACATACAACCCAAACTATACTAATGACACTAACCTCAAGGAGCAGAGGCTGATGGCTGCATGTTCACGGTCTGCAGCAGACAGACAAATGACAAAGCCTAACTACAAATCTCTGAGTGTGACAGGGCAAGGAAGCACCAAGGGGACTGGTTCCCATATGGTGTTATAGCAACACTCACAAGATTTACAGATCAGTTTGTCTAATAATGTCCAAGTCAGTCAGACACTCCAAAGAGGTTCCAGACCAGTAGTAAAAATGTTACCCTCCAAGCACCGCATTGTTGTCTCGTGTATGTGTTCATATGTATGTACAGTAACAGTCAAAAGTTTGGACACACCTAATCATTCAAGGGTGTTTATTTTCACTCTTTTCTACATTGTAAAATAGAGACATCAAAACTATGAAATATGGAATCATGTAGTCACCAAATAAAACTATTTTATATTTGAGGTTCTTCAAAGCAGCCACACTTTGCCTTGATGAAAGCTTTGCACACTCTTGGCATTCTCACAACCAGCTTCATGACCTGAAATGCATTTCAATTAACAGGTGTGCTTTGTTAAAAGTTACATTTGTGGAATTTCTTTCCTTCCTAAATGAGCCAATCAGTGGTGTTGTGACAAGATATGGGTGGTATACAGAAGATAGCCATATTTGGTAAAAGACCAAGTCCATATTATGGCAAGAACAGCTCAAAGCTGAAAAGAAAGAGAAATGAGAAATGGCAGTCCATCATTACTTTAAGACATGTCAGTCAATTCAAGTGCAGTTGCAAAAACCATCAAGCGCTATGATGAAACTGGCTCTCATGAGGACTGCCACAGGAAAGACCCAGAGTTACCTCTGCTGCCTGCAGAGGATGAGTTCATTAGAGTTACCAGCGTCAGTAATTGCAACCCAAATAAATGCTTCAGAGTTCAAGTAACAGACACATCTCAACATCAACTGTTCAGAGGAGACTGCGTTAACCAGGCCTTCATGATCGAATTGCTGCAAAGAAACCTCTACTAAAGGACACCAATTAGAAGAAAAGACTTGCTTGGGTCAAGAAACAAGAGTAATGGATATTAGACCGGTGGAAATCTGTCCAACCGCCTTGTCTTTGTGACACAGAATAGGTGAACGGATGATCTCCGCATTTGTGGTTCCCACCGTGAAGCATGGATGTGTTATGGTGTGGGGGTGCTTTGCTGGTGATACTGTCTGTGATTGATTTAGAATTCAAGGTACACTTAACCAAAATGGCTACCACAGCATTCTGCAGCGATATGCCATCCCATCTGGTTTGCGCTCAGTGGGACTATCATTCGTTTTTCAACAGGACAATGACCCAAATCACACCTCCAGGCTGTGTAAGGGCTATTTGACCAAGAAGGAGAGCGATGGAATGCCTCATTAGATCACCTGGCCTCCACAATCACCTGACCTCAACTGAAATGAGATGGTTTGGGATGATCTTAATTTTTTTTAAAGAAGAAAAAAACGTATTTAAATCTTATTAAATCTTAAAATTCTTATACAATGACTGCCTACACCGGCCAAACCCGGACGATGCTGGGCCAATTGTGTGCCGCCCTATGGGACTCCCAATCACAGACGGTTGTGATACAGCCTGGAGTTTTATTAATTGAACCTTTATTTAACTAGGCAAGTCAGTTAAGAACAAATTATTATTTACAATGACGACTTACTCCGGTCAAACCCGGACAACGCTGGGGCAATTGTGTGCCGCAGAGTGAAGGAAAAGCAGCCGACAAGTGCTCAGCATATGTGGGAACGCCTTCAAGACTGTTGGAAAAGCATTCTAGGTGAAGCTGGTTGAGAGAATGCCAAGAGTGTGCAAAGTCAAGGCAAAGTGTGGCTATTTTGAATAATCTAAAGTATTACTCCATGATTCCATATGTGTTATTTCATAGTTTGTCGTCTTCACTATTATTCTACAATAGAAAATAGTAAAAATAAAGAAAAACCCTTGAATTAGGTGTCCAAACTCTGACTGGTACTGTAAATGTGTAAATATACACACAGTGCTTTCAGAGAGTATTCTAACCCCTTGACCTTTTCTACGTTTTGTTGTGTTACAAAGTGGGATTAAAATAGATTTAATTGTCATTTTTTTGTCAATAATCTACACAAAATACTCTAATTTCAAAGTTCAAGAAAAATTCAAACATTTGTAAAACATTCATAAAAAAAACATTCATGTTATTATCAACTTTGTGGGTAAGTCTAAGAGTTTCCACACCTGGATAGTGCAACATTTGCCCATTATTCTTTTCCAAATTATTCAAGCTCTGTCAGATTTGTTGTTGAAAATTGCTAGACAACCATTTTCAGGTATTGCCATAGATTTCCAAGCAAATTTAAGTCAAAACTGTTACCAGATAACTCAGGAACATTCACTCTCTTCTTGGTAAGCAACTCCAGTGTAGACTTGGCCTTGTGTTTTAGGTTATTGTCCTACTGAAAGGTGAAATCATCTCCCAGTCTCTGGTGGAAAGCAGACTGAACCAAGCTTGCCGACTAGGATTTTGCCTGTGCTTAGCTCCATTCCGTTCCTTTTTTTAACCTGAAAAAATCCCCAGTCCTTAACGATTACAAGCATACCCAAAACATGATGCAGCCACCACTATGCTTGAAAATATGGAGAGTGGTACTGAATAAAGTGTTGTATTGAATTTGCCCCAAATATAACACTTCGCATTCAGGACAAAAAGTGATTTGCTTTGACACATTATTTTGAAGTATTACTTTAGTGCGTAGTTGCATGTTTCTGAATATTTTTATTCTGTACAGGCTTCCTTCTTTTCACTCTGTCAATTAGGCAAGTATTGTGGCGTAACTACAATGTTGTTGGTCGACCTTCAGTGTCCTCCTCTCACAGCCATTAAACTCTGTAACAGTTTTAAAGTCCCCATTGGCCTCATGGTGAAATCCCTGAGCTGTTTCGTTCCTCTCCGGCAACGGAGTTAGGAAGGAAGCCTGTATCTTTGTAGTGACTGGGTGTATTGATACACCACCCAAAGTGCAATTAATACCTCCATAATGCTCAAAGGGATATTCAGTGCCCGTATTTGTTAGGCATTGGAAGACCTCCCTGATCTTTGTGGTTGAATTAATGCTTGTAATTCTCTGCTTGACTGAGGGACCTTACAGATGACTGTATGTGTGGTACAGAGATGAGGTAGTCATTTCCAAATTATGTTAAAAACAAATTATTGCAGATAGAGTCCATGTAACTTGTTATTTGATAAGCAACATTTTACTCCTGAACTTATTTAGACTCGCCATAACAAAGGGGTTGAATACTTATTGATTCAAGACATCACAGATTAAAATGTTTAATACAGTATATACTGTAAAATGTGTTTGATCTTGATGAGCCACCATAGTGGTTCCTCCCAACCTCACAACAGCTGTTGTAGCCATTATAGATACCCACTGGGCATACACTGGTTGAATCAACATTGTTTCCACATAATTTCAATTAAATGATGTTGAACCAACGTGGAAAAGACATTGAATTGACATCTGTGCCCAGTAGTTTGATTAGTGAGAAGTCGGACAGAAATACTTGATGAAAGACGTGAAAGCTTAAAAAAAGTAAAATAAAACAGCCATTTTGCTCAATCGAATATCTGACAGTGCCTCCTCGGAATTTCTCTGTTCATGGTGTGTGTGTGTACACTAGTTACCTGCTGGTCGGCCTGAATCTTGCGTCCCACCACTCGGAATGTGTTGGCCACGGGGTTGTGGTAGATCTGGACCCTGCTGAAGGCCTGGCCCCCTGTGCCTGCTGGCACCCAGCGCTTGTTAGCATCATCGTACAGCATGACCGTGGCCCGCGCCTGGCAGATACTGGACTCACTGAGAGAGAAGGGGGGGGGGGCGGAGAGAAAGATGTAGGAAAGAGGGAAAGGAATATAAGGGTAGAGGAGAGGGACAGAGAGAGAGAGATGAACAGGGAAAGGGTGGCAGAGAGATTAAGAGATGAAGGAAGAGGAGAGATGAAGAGAGATAGAAACAGGGAGTGTGTGGAGGGAAAGAAAGAGGGAAGGAGTTAATTCAGTCATCTCCGACAAGGAAATAATGAGATCGCCCATATCTGGGTTTTGAGTGCAGTTAATGCACTGTTGTGGACATTGCTTTGTTGTCGATGTTGCTTTATGCCAGTAAGAGCAAGACGAGGAACTTCAGGACGCCTAAAAGAGCTTACGAAGCAATGTTTTACAGTAAACAGATACAATCACGAGTGACTTTTCAGCACCATTTTTCTGGAAGCTGTGCGGCGACATTTTCTCCCACGTGGGCCAGGCCCCTATCCATTTGAGTGACAGCATGGAAAGTATACAGAACCCTTGACCTTTTCCACATTTTGTTACGTTACAGCCTTATTCTAAAATGGATTAAAATGTTTTTTTCTCTCCTTATCAATCGACACACAATACCCCATAATGACAAAACAAAAACAGGTTTTTAGAAATTAGTGCAAATGTATAAAATAAAAAAAACTGAAATATCACATATGCATAAGTATTCAGACTCTTTACTCAGTACTTTGTTAAAGCACCTTTGGCAGCGATTACAGCCTCGAGTCTTTTTGGGTATGACGCTACAAGCTTGGCACACCTGTATTTGGGGAGTTACTCCCATTCTGCTCTAGCAGGGCAGAAATTTGATTAACAGACTTGTTGGAAAGGTGCCATTCTATGATGGTGCCACGTTGAAAGTCACTGAGCTTTTTAGTACGGGCCATTCTACTGCTAATGTTTGTCTATGAAGATTGCATGGCTGTGCACTCGATTTTATACACCTTTCAGCAACTGGTGTGGCTGAAATAACTGAATCCACTCATCTCTGCTGCCAATGACTGGAAAGAATTGCAAAAATCACTGAAGCTGGAGACTCATATCTCCCTCACTAACTTTAAGCATCAGCTGTCAGAGCAGCTCACCGCACCTGTACACAGCCCATCTGTAAATAGCCCACCCAACTACCTCATCCCATATTGTTATTTATTTTTGCTCTTTTGCACCCCAGTATCTCTACTTGCACATCTATCACTCCAGTGTTAATGCTAAATTGTAAATATTTCACCACTATGCCCAATTTATTGCCGTACCTCCCTAATCTTACTACATTTGCACACACTGTATATAGATATTTCGATTGTGTTATTAACTGTACGTGTGTTTTTCCCATGTGTAAGTCTGTTGTTTTTGTCGCACTGCTTTGCTTTATCTTGGACAGGTCGCAGTTGTAAATGAGAACTTGTTCTCAACTGGCCTACCTGGTTAAATAAAGGATAAATACATTTTTGATTTTTATTTTGAAGGGGTGTGTGTGTGTGTGTGTAGGCAATTTCCAGGGACCACTTTTGGCTCATGAACACTACTTTGAGAACTACTATGCCCGGGAAGATATCAGTATCGCAATATTTATACATTGGACCTTTAAAACCTGCTGTATGTAAAATATGGTACGCTATAGCTTGGGAAATAAATACGTGACTCTGGATGACAACATAAGGTTTTTCCTAAAGAAGTTAAATCCTCTGTGTTTTGTTTCCTTGCCACGATACAAACGAATATCGCAATACTGGTATCGTCCCGGCCCTAAGAACTAGAGGCCTTAACCTCTAGTCCAAAAATGTTGACCTGTTCCGAAATGTGCCTGGGGCTTTCCCACCCGGACCCAATATGCATACACTAAATATAGGACACCCGTTCCTAACGGACCCGAGGACAACTAAATTCATTCCGTATAGACCTGGTCGGATCCACACCAGGTGGGATCTGAGTGAAGGAAGCAACTTTATTAACCAGAGCTGATAAAGCTTGAGGGAGAGGAGGTAGAGAGGGGCGAGGGGCCATGCTGTGTGTGTAGGCTACTGTGAGTGTGAGCGAGTGACGCGGTGAGCAGGGAGGACGGCGGGAGAGATGATACACCAACCAACCAAGCCGACTCACACTTTAGTAGACTAATAGCTGCCATACAGTAGCTAGGTTATTTATCATCCAATATGATTACATAGTACCAGTCTTGACTGCATCAAAATCGTGAGAAGCTAGTTATGCTAGCTAGCTAGGCTAATTGAAGCAACATGCAGTTTCTCGTCCTACACAGTTACAAACAACAACTCCATTCAGAATATTAAGTAGCAACCTACCTGTTGGCTCTTGTTCATTGTAGCCTATCCTTCTACTTGAACGTTTAATAACATTTTCCATTGATTAGGCATCTCCTAACTTGATGCTCTATGACTGTAGCCTATTGCAGCTTTGATGACTTATGATTGGCCAACATCAACAAGCTACACGTGCCACTCTCGTGAAAAGCAAGAGCAGCAGCATAAATTATACAACTTCTCTCTCTCTCACAACTGTATCAGTCACGTACGTATCTGTACAGGTCCTTCAGGATAAGTCCGTTAAAATTACACATACCCAGGGCCTTCCGGGTGGCGCAGTGTTCTAGGGCACTGCATCGCAGCGCTAGCTGTGCCACCAGAGACTCTGGGATCGCGCCTGGGCTCTGTCGCAGCCGGCCGCGACCAGGAGGTCCGTGAGGCGACGCACAATTGGCCTAGCGTCGTCCGGGTTAGGGAGGGTTTGGCCGGTAGGGATATCCTTGTCTCATCGCGCACTAGCGACTCCTGTGGCGCTAGCCAGGTCGCCAGGTGCACGGTGTTTCCGCCGACACATTAGTGCGGCTGGCTTCCGGGTTGGATGCGCGCTGTGTTAAGAGGACGCAAGGCCTTAGTCTCTCCCGAGCCCGTACGGGAGTTGTAACTACTAACAATTGGATACCACAAAATTGGGGAGTAAAATACAAAAATAAATAAAATTACACCTACCCGAGAACCGTCAGATCCGTACCCGCTCGGGTCCCAGATCGGATCTTCGGGTATAGTCCACTACTGGATAACAAGAATACAAATGTACTGGATAATCTCTTTCAGAGTGTGCCTTTGTGGATTCGTTTTCTCAGACTCTGCTACCATGCAAGGTCACATGCGGCGTCACCACAGTAACGCGTGTGAGAAAGTCTCAGCTACTTCCTCCTCCGCGGCAGTGTGAGACGTGAAACAATCCCCGACTTCCCGGAGAATCCGAGCCCTGAACACTTCCTGCTCTCACAAACTGCAGCCTAATATGGTCTGGCTCAGTGCCCTTGGCTTTGCCTATCGACACACTGCAAACACACTAGCATATACAAAGGCATACACACTGTAAACATACACAGTGTAAACATACACACAGGCATACACACTGGCATACACACAGGCATACGCAAATGTCAAATGTACACCAGGATATGCACCCCCCACAAAAAACACCCAAAAAGCATGCACACAGGCACACACACTGCAAACACACAGGCATACACACAGACAAAAGGTGCAAATGTCAAATGTACACCAGGATATGCACCCCCCCCCCAAAAAAAACACCCAAAAAGCATGCACACAGGCACACACAGAAGGCATTATGTTCCGAGGTGGTGGGATTTAATCTTATTTCAATCTACCTCAATCAGGCAGAGAAGTTCTGCCATCTATCATGCTGCATTATCTGACAGGCATTTGATTGAGTACAGTGATAAACAAAAACATTATGACATCAACCTAAATTCTGAAGGTTCTTTAATGAAAAATGATGACATGACTGCATAACTGTTTCGGCGACACCCTTTAACTAAAAGGCTATCTGAAAAACAACAATGTGACAAAAGTCAACTGTAATATGCAGTCAGATATGAAAGGGTTAAAGACTAAAAACAGTATCTGATGCTCAGGTCTACCTAAAGGCAGTGCAAATTCCTGTTCCTCACGTGTGTGTGTGTGCGCCTTTCAACTCAACCCATTTTCCCTGTCTTCACCCACATCTCCCTCCCTCCACCTCTCTTGGTTTCTAGGAGTTGTTCTGTATCAGGGGTTGAGTTTGTTTACAGAACCCATGGTGCCTGTGTGTGTGTGTGTGTGTGTGTGTGTCCAGCCCTGCAGCAGTGACAACAAACACAGGTCACACACAAACACACCAGTGCTGCATAGAAAGTCTGACAGAGACACACAAACAAAGACACACAGGTAATTGAAACACCCACATACAATAGCAGAGCCACTAAAGCTATTGAACGTGTCTAAGAATAGCGGCAAGTGTGTTTAGGGCTTACTTTCAGTTCTCTCAATGTACCCTAAAATACAGACTGTAAATCAGGGAGCCTGACTCAACTACAGTGTTGACTTGATCTTCGAGTACTGACAGATTTAGCGTTCTGCTCAGTACATATCCAAGGCCAAATGTGCTGTATGCTACTGAGAGGTCATAATATTATCATCACTTTCACACAGTTTTGTCTTCGTGTCTAAGCTTAGACAGGAAGTACACATTCATGTGCGCACACGCAAGCAGTCAGACACTAGTTGAGAGACAGACAGACACTAGTTGACAGAGACACAGAGACATTGCCAGATGGTGGTAGAGGTGTGAAAATAATTGATGGAGCGGCTACAGAATGAGACATGCGATGAGTGAAGTGTAGACACAAATTCAGTGTTGGTGCCACTGCAACTTCCTGCTCACTAGGGTAATGAATGCTATCAAACACACTAGGTGAGCATTAGGGTGAAGTTGCCTAGATGCTGATCTTGAGTGAGTTAAGCATTTTCCCCACTGATGGTTAAGGTTAGGTCCAGATCTGATCCTAGATCTGTACCTACTAGGGGACATTTCACTCCAGAGCCTTGTTCACTGGGGAATGCTTTCAAACACACTGGGTTAGCTCTTATCAGCTCTTATAAATATAAAACAAACCACACTGAGTAAACCAAACATTAAAAACACCTTCCTAATATTGAGTTGTTGTTTTTGTTGTCATAAATGTCATAAACCGGATAGTCATATGCCTGCCTCTAGGTTAAGGAAATTCCATCTCCATGCACTTTAGTCATAAACCTCATCAATAGACCATAGAAATGAGGGCCTCCAGAGCGCCAGCTGTGCCACCAGAGACTCTGGGTTCGCGCCCAGGCTCTGTCGCAACCGGCCGCGAACGGGAGGTCCGTGGGGCGACGCACAATTGGCCTAGCGTCGTCCGGGTTAGGGAGGGTTTGGTTGGTAGGGATATCCTTGTCTCATCGCGCACCAGCGACTCCTGTGGCGGGCCGGGCGCAGTGCACGCTAACCAAGGCTGCCAGGTGCACTGTGCTTCCTCCGACACATGGGTGTGGCTGGCTTCCGGGTTGGATGCGCACTGTGTTAAGCAGTGCGGCTTGGTTGGGTTATAGACCATGGAAATGGTCTATAGTTTGTAATAAACCAAAGTTAATACAATGCACCAAAATTGCTTTCAAAGAAATATATATTTATATTACAAGTGGGGATATATAGAAGGTGGGTTAGAAGGTTAGAAGGTGGGTGTCATAAAATATTATGATTGATGTGTATGGTTGTCATTAGTTGTAGCACTGAGATAACAGAAACCAGCTGGCCACCATCGTTCTTCTAAAAGGGTGAGTCAAAGATCATGATATTTTGGTAGAGGTTTCCAAGATCGTTTGTAATAATTTAAAGATGTTTCCTTTCATCTGCATTTCAAAAAGATGGATTAGAAATACCTGGTTTGTGTTTTTTATGCACTAAACGGAAGAAAGTGGACTGAAACAGAGATAGACTACCTGGATTTATCCAATAAATAGTTCTCATTTGAGTTCTGTTGCAAAACGTTTTTAAAATGTTTTCTGCTGCGTGGCGTACTGAACACAACCCTGGCAGGTCATCCATCATATTGCATTTACGCCTCTCAAATACTTTCAGATCAGTGCATAATAAGTAGAGGAGACAAGGAGATGAAGCCACTTCTGAGTACTGAGGCTCACCCCAAAAAGAGGAACCAGAGCTAGCATTAAATGAGCCAACTCACACCCTGACTCACTCTAGCCAGGTCACTGGTCTGTTCGTGCTGCTTAGCCAACTATTGCCAACTATGAATGTGGCCTGGGTGACACAGTGTTTCAGCCACAGACTGTCTGACTTCACTCTGAAAACAAATAAATGCATAGAGACACAGAATATTCCAACCTATAGAGCATTATACAAACACTCACAGCTCCACCTTCAACCCAACTTTACAATTCAAGAAAACAGGCTTTCTGTATATACCTATAATGGATAGCGAATAATAGCCTAGTGACTTTTCATCTTGCTAGCTACAAGTATAAAGGCTATCACTATAATAACGTAAAAACCGAAGGCACCGAGACACTCATACACATAGGCAGAAATAGAGAAGCAAGATGTATTTAAAAATAGAAAGACAGAATTCAAGCGCCTCACACCTTCAAGCCCTGGCTCATGACTTCAGAAATAACTGGAAAAGTTGTATCAACTCAGACAGAAATGTCCCCCACCCTTTGTGTGCTTGTGTGTCCATAATAGTGTATAGTGGCATGTGAGACTGTGTCTGTCTATTGTACTGCAGAGGTGTGTGTGCGGGTGAGAGAGCAAGCCACCAGTCCTGAGGAAAGGCATGAGTGACAGCTATTTTTAATGTGTGTGACTAACCACGGTCATCTCACTGACAGCCACATACTGAAAGACTCTGCAGCTTGAAGTGATGTTAATGTGCTGACATCTCTCACAATCAGCCTTTCGTTCCTCATCCTTTCCCATCTGTCTGTTTGCCATACATCCCCTTCAGTCAAGTTTATGAAGCATTTATTTAATGGCAAAGTGATCATTTGAGTCATATGGGATAGTTTACTATATTGTAAGTAATGTAGCTTTAACATTTATACATTAGCATGAGTTCTTCTCTAAGCCTGTTTCACCCCTTTGTACTTCCTTCCTTTGAGGTTTCTTCCCCTCTCTTGAAAACAGCAGATGCAAACTTTGCTTCAGTAGATAGATGGTTGACTAAATCTGACATTTGGGACTGTTTCCTGGACGCTGTTTAAGCTTAGTCCTGGACTATTTCAAATTGAGCAAGCTTTTTTGTCCAGGACTAGGCTTAATCTGTATCCAGGAAACTGTCCCTATCACAGGATACCTGCTTCTCAGACAGCGTTATCATCCATCCACTACTTTATCTATTGACATGTCCATCAGGTTGAATTTCATTTACTGGCAGCATTTCCTGGGGGTTATGACATTAGTCTGCACATGATGTCATGTAATCAAGGATGAGTGTTAATGGAACCTGATTCCCACTCTGGTGGGGAGCTTTGGGGCCTTCTCTGCTGATACCTCAGGGATTAGGCTTCTGCATTCATCCTCTATAGCTGGTTGAGAGAGGGTCTCTGCTCACACCATTACACCACAGCTGCTGGGATAGTAATGAACTCTAAAGGACGACCTGACCTCTGAGGTCCAACCTTATGGGGGAGATACACTCACCTCACTCACTCTGGCTTGGATAGGTGCACACTGCACAGTGACACGTCCATTTCCTTTCTGTATAACAACGCAAATGCATTTAGTCTCTCCCGTTGTGAAGAAATACTTTAAGTGTAAGAAAAGCAATTGCACATACCCTGCAGTAATCCTACACACTAGCATTATGATGTTATCATAGCCTACATCAGGGTTGCCCAACTGGTGGCCTGTGGGCGATTTTATTTGGCACCCCAAGTTCCCAGAGCTAAAAAATTTAAATATGTTTTTATTTTTATAAAAGACTAAAGACACCAGCAAATCAGCTCCGAGCAGGACGGTCACCAGAGTTTCATAACATTTGGGGATCAGTCCTGAAGACCAGAGTCTGAGGGGTTTGCAGGTCCAAGAAAAAAAATTGCCTTTTCTAAAATAATTTCCTGCAATTCGACGTCATATTACATTACACAATTATCTTTTACACCACACAAATGACCAAAATTACAAGTTACTTTGACATTGACATACTAAGATCAATAAAATGAATGACCCATTTCTTAAGTGCAACCAATAGCATAGGCCCATGAATAGAGTGGACAAAATATGAGGAAATTAGTCCACCAACTTTCCATTGGCACTTACATATCCAAACTGTTTTTTCCCGCAATTGTATTTTGAAATATTGCAAAAGACCTTTCAGGGGCCACCTGCTGTTCACTGACAACCACATCTCAACAATCAGCATGCTTGATATTTGCTACGCGGGCTGCCCAATTGCGGGACTCCCGACTGTAGGGCTATGCGCTCGCAATGTGACAAAACACAATCTACAGCAATTTTCCACAAGGCCAAATAATCAACACTTATTATTATTACATTCAATGGATTGTGGTCAGTAACCCCATATGGAGGTTATTTAGTTGGTTGTCCTACTGTTACAATAATATTTTAAATGATCTATGAGCAAGTAGCCTAGCCAACAAAGATGTCAGATGACTTGAATAGCATATGGGAATAGTGTAAAAATGTGTATTTGCATAAGTAGGCTAAGTGACTGAAATGAATCAGAAAAGGAAAACATCAGGGAAGCTCATTAGGTAGGCTATAGGTGTAATGTGTGTGTAGAGAAGATCTGCATTGCTTTTAATTGTTTGACTAATGATCACTCACCTCAACTTAGCTAAGATTTCCCAGCCTAATTCTAAAACCAAATATCCAAACGGAGATGAAGTGAAAACAAAAATCTGACATTGATTTATTTATCAAGTGGAGTTCCCATGCTTGTCCTAAAGTAGTGCAACGATGCTGTCCCAATCAAAACAGTGCTGGAATTATCAGTTGACCACAGGTGGCAATTGTTTTACATCTATTATTATTGACATTTATTATAACCAATGGTGAAGCGCTGTTTGTTTTGGTAGCCTACCAGAGCATAATTATTTATTATTATTACATCATAATTTCTGAATGAATGTTGGTGCAGACATGTAACCTATTGAATAAAATAATTTTAGAATATACATACAATGCACAATACATACATCCAAATTGCACTGTTGCCTATGTCCACACGTGGCACAGTGAAAATGTTCAATTTTTTAAATCCTAAAACACAAAATTAGGCCTACCTTATTTATACGTGATCACTGTCAATCTTGAATTCAAATTCTTCAAGTAGTACAGGTGAAACGTCCATGCTGCATGAATGCCAACCATTTGATCCCAATCAATTTCATGGAAATATGCATTTCGATCCTCTTGAATGATGTAGGTTAATCAGCCTAACTACGGTTTAATCGAATGTTAGAGAAGATGGAGTTTAACAGAGCCACCTGTATTGTTTCAATCAAAGCATATTCAACATTTCAGCACAATAAATTACGTGGTGTTTTAGTATAAGAGTAGCCGAACATTATCATGATATTATAATCGGTTTGTTATGTAGAATACTAATGAATCATTAAGTGATCTTGCTAGACATGGCACCATTCTGAAAAGTGGCGGATTATAAAGGTTGGATGAATTTGGGAGTTTCACGGAACCATAGCTCAATGAACTAAGCGCAATCATTATTTTTTACACCATAGCAGGAGCGCCAAAGATTCTGGGCTGACCCAAAATTATTTCGGGCTAAAGCCACGAAAGCCAGGCCCTAGTGACCTCCCTGGTTCAAAGTGAATTGAATTTAGGAAATCTGTTCCAAAGTATTCTCACGCAGAACAGAGACATAAAGGTGATCGTATACAAATGTACACAAGTTTTGAAAGGATTATGTTTTAGTCAAATATTATATTGGTTTGGGAACTCTTGCAGAGTACAAGTTATTTGTAATTATGTTCTGACCCCTGACCATCCAATCAAGAAAAAAAATCGACCTTCGGCTGAATCTAGTTGATGATTAACCCAATATTGGACTAAATGTGCCTAACGATACTTCTTAGTTCAAGGACATTACAGGTTCTGTTAAAGCGTCGAATTGGCTCTCCGGAAGCCAAAACACACCATCTAAACGTGAACCGATTGTCAATTGTGGTACGGATATATAAACAAATCCATCTACTTTCATATAACATCTAAATAATTTCACAAGTGCAAAATACACACTTACTGTTTCAACACAGTTTCAGCCGAAAGTATTTCTCAGTGACAACACGTTTGTGGAGTCTCTTCTATTTACACACAGGAGTTCGGAGATGCAGGTAGCTAATTGCGCAAGTAGTCGTCTGTTTTCCGTAAACAAGCGCTTTAAAGATGAAAATATTGCTGTGTGGGAAACCTGACCCTATAAAAAGGTGTGTATCAAGGTAACCTTTTGCTTTCAAAAATGACTTATTGCTGATATGGTTTCCAAAAACCATACCTCAAGCGATGTTCAGACCGAGCGTCGCGATTCTTAAAACTCCCCCCTAAAGAAAATGCCTTCGTCCAATGACTCATATGTGTAATGTAATGGAACGGAGAGTCATGAATGATCAAGAGCTAGTTGATGATCCCTGGCCTACATCCTATTATCAAGGCCATAGTGTCTTCTCAGTGTCAACATCTTCAAGAAGTTGAGTTAGCGAAGTGCCACAGCGAGTTGTTTTTAAATCAGAATTTTGTATAATAAGAAGCTTACGTTTGGACCATAACTTGGCTGAAAGCGAGAATCTAGGCTACTGGAGAAAATGTGACATTGCAAATATTTTCCCCTTGAGATAGGCTACAAACTACACTGTATGGGGGCGGGCTATAACCAGTCGTCTAAATATGATAAATAGGCCTACATCTGCAGCAGCCTGAGTATGGTCATGTTTTATCAGATAGGTATAAAACACCGGTAGTCTACTATTTTGCTAATGCTATGCCCCACATGTGCATAGCCTAACCATAAATCATGTTCGTAGCCTCTTTTGTTGAACATTTTGTCATTTTGAGAATAAAAAAATAAATGACACGGGACATTCTACCATTGTGAGGATACAATGTGTTCCTTTATAAAAAAAAAAGAATCATGACAATTAACATCAAGGTTGCAAACGCGAAATTGTAACATTATAGAATATCGAAACAAAACAGGCAAGTGCACAGATCAGATTTTCCACGCCCTTACCTCATTGTTTGGCGAGACTGCAAATCTTCTCTCCCAAGCTAGATGTTTGGTTTCCGATGAGAAGCCGGTGTAGAAAAATAGAAGACATAAGATATAACGATGGTAAAGATGTGATACACACATGTATCAATCTAGCCACCCTAATCGGGCTGTGCACGAATGGGCGAAATAGACAGCAGCACACACCACGACAATTTCCAGGGGTGTATTCACTAGGAACCAAACAGAACGAAATGGGGAGGGATTTACATGCATTTGTCCAATGGAAACTCTCGCGGTATTTCCGTTTGGAGTAAAACGTTTCCGTGGCAAAACGTTTTGGAATAATGATTGCACCACCGGCCATAGACTTAGGCTATTTACCGTTTAACAACCAAACGGAAGCAAACCGAGCAAATGGACCTAAACGGGGAGGGGGTCTACTTGAATTTGTCAACTAGAAACTCTCGTTTTCGTTACAAAAGGTTTTTAGTTTGGAGTAAACGATTTCTGTAGCAAAACGTTTTGCAACACACGAAACCTTTGTAACAGAATCGGAGTACACCCCTCATTCAAAGGAACATATTTCAATGGATGACTGAATGGAGTAGTGGGGCAAGCTTGTCAAATCCTATCACCATCTCTCCTCAGGCCACACCGCTTCTATTCGATTACTGAAGTTTACTCCTGAAACAGAGGCAGAGATTGTTTTGGATCGTGCTAAAGGGGCTACGATTTGAATGAGGAACTATTTTCTTTCACGTGGCGCCAGATTTCGCGTTGATCTGAACGCCCATCCACGTAGCCCATTGTTGCTGTTCATTTGAGCCTATTCAAATCAAATTGTATTTGTCACGTGCGCTGAATACAGCAGGTGGACTTTACCGTGACGTGTTTACTTATGAGCCTTCCTTTCCCAACAATGCAGTTATAAAGTAAGAAAAGTCAGCCAAAAATTCTAACACAATAAAATAACAATAAGGAGATGATATACAGGAGTCCTAGTACTGAGTCTATGTGCAAGGGTACAAGATAGTTGAGGTAATATGTACATGTAGGTAGTGGTAAAAGTGACTTGACAATCAGGATCGATAATAAAGAGAGTAGCAGCAGCATATGTGAAAGAGTGGGTGTGGTGTAAATGTGCATGTGTGTTTTAGGTGTGTGAGCATATATAGTGTGTGTGTAGTATGTGTGAGTGTGTGGGTAGAGTCCAGTAAGTGTGCATAGAGCCAGCGCAAGAAAGTCCATGCAAATAAAAATGGGGTCCTGCAAATAATCAGGGTAGACATTTGATTAACTGTTCGGCAGTCTTATGGCTTGGGGATAGAAGCTGTTCAGGAGCCTTTCGGTCCCAGACTAGGTGCTCCGGTACCACTTGCTGTGCGGTAGCAAAGAGAACAGTCTATGACTTCGGTGGCTAGAGTCTGACCATTTTTAGGGCCTTCCTCTGACACCGCCTGGTATAGAGGTCCTGGATGGCAGGGTGCTTGGCCCCAGGGATGTACTGTGCCATATGCACTACCATCTGTAGCACCTTACGGTTAGATGCCAAGCAGTTGCCATACCAAGCGGCCTACCACCATCTTGTAGTCGGCAAACTTAATGATGATGTTGGAGTTGTGCTTTGCCACACAATAGTGGGTGAACAGGGAGTACAGGAGGGAACTAAGCACACACCCCTGAGTTGCCCCCATGTTGAGGGTCAGCGTGGCGGATGTGTTGTTGCCTACCTTTACCACCTTAGGGTGGCTCGTCAGAGAGTCCAGGGACCAGTTGCAGAGGGAGGTGTTTAGTCCCAGGGTCCTGAGCTTGGAAGGCACTATGGTGTTAAATCCTGAGCTGTAGTCAGTGAACAGCATTCTCGCATACTGTAGGTGTTCCTTTTGTCCAGGTGGGAAAGGGCGGTGTGGAGTGCAATAGAGATTGCATCTGTTGGGGCGGTATGTGAATTGGAGTGGGTCCAGGGTTTCTGGAATGATGGTGTTAATGTGAGCCATGACCAGCCTTTCAAAGCATTTCATGACTACAAATGTGCATGCTACGGGGTGATAATCATTTAGACAAGTTACCTTGGCATTCTTGGGCACAGGGACTATGGTTGTCTAGTTGAAACGTGTAGGTATTACAGACTGGGTTCAAATAGACTTTCCCTGGCCTAAATAAGCTTTTTCACCCATGGCTTGCCATGTTTTTTGGAATTAAAACAATTGTTAAGGTAGAGAATGTATTCTTTATTGTAGAATTTTAGGAGAGCACAGCACTAAAACACAATAGTCAGGGTCTTGTTGAATCAGGTTAGAGGTGGAACAATACGTGCATGCACACTCTAGGATCAGGGTTAGTGATAGGCCTATTACTACTCAACATGAACATATACAAATAGAAGGATGCTTATGTTGGCAAAACATACTATGGAAATCCATTTCCCATTGGGAAGTTAGCATTTTAGTTGTCACTTACGGGCCCTAAATGAGAATGAGATCAAAGTACAATTTACAAGCCTGAAATGAAGTCACATATGGGGAAAAGAGATGGGAGACTGTGTAGCCACGAACGAGAACATTGTCGTGCCAACAAATGCCTATGGCTATGCTCTGCAGCAAATGTCAAATGTATTGCACCAACAGTGTTTTCAGAGTTTTGAAATTTGAGGCTTTCATATCCTTTCCCGGACATCTTCACACAAAAAAAACCTTCCTGTTTACTGACAAATTGGGTCATTTATGCATGGGTACTTCAAAAACGGGAAATACTTACTGAAATTACATTTGTCCAATGATTAGGCTATATATTGACATTCTAAAAAGTGATATGGTAAAAATGGTAAAAATATGTTCAAATTGTATTCAATCAATCAATCAAATGTATTTATAAAGCCCTTTTAACATCAGCCAATGTCACTAAGTTCTATACAGAAACCCTGCCTAAAACCACAAACAGCAAGCAATGCAGATGTAAAAGAACGGTGGCTAGGAAAAATACCCCAGAAAAGCTAGAACCTAGGAAGAAACCTAAAGAGGAACCAGGCTCTGAGGGGTGGCCAGTCCTCTTCTGGCTTTGCCAGGTTGAGATGATAACAGTATATGGCCAAAATGTTTGAACATTCATAGATGACCAGCAGGGTCAAATAATTATAATAATCACAGTGGTTGTAGAGGGTGCAACAGGTCAGCACCTCAGGAGTAAATGTCAGTTGGCTTTTCATAGCCAAGCATTCAGAGTTAGAGACTGCTGGAGCGGTAGAGTCGAAAACAGCAGGTCCGGGACAAGGTAGCACATCCGGTGAACAGGTTAGGGTTCCATAGTTGTATGTACGGGATACACATGGTATACATCGTCCAAATAAATGCTACTTGCAGGTTCCTTCTCGACAATGCAACACTAAATAATAAAATATGAGAATACAAAGTAAATGGCATTAGAATAGAATAAACATGTTAGCATTTATTATAATACAGGAATGCACAATTTATAGTCCAATATTTACACCTGTATTGGGGAAGGTTGTGGGCAAGTGTATAAATTAAGCAGTATAATAACATGTGTAGCAGAAGTTGTGATGTGTGTGTAGAATGAATGTCTATACAGTTGAATTCGGAAGTTTACATACACTTAGATTGGAGTCATTAAAACTCGCTTTTCAACCACTCCACAAATTTCTTGTTAACAAACTATACTTTTGGCAAGTCGGTAAGGACATCTACTTTGTGCATGACACAAGTAATTTTTTCAACAATTGTTTACAGACAGATTATTTCACTTATAACTCACTGTATCACAATTCCAGTGGGTCAGAAGTTTACATACACTAAGTTGACTGTGCCTTTAAACAGCTTGGAAAATTCCATAAAATGATGAAATGGCTTTAGAAGCTTCTGATAGGCTAATTGACATAATTTGAGTCAATTGGAGGTTTACCTGTGGATGTATTTCAAGGCCTACCTTCAAACTCGGTGCCTCTTTGCTTGACATCATGGGAAAATCAAAATAAATCAGCCTAGACCTCAGAATTTTTTTTGTAGATCTCCACAAGTCTGGTTCATCCTTGGGAGCAATTTCCAAATACCTGAAGGTACCACATTCATCTCTACAAACAATAGTACGAAAGAATAAACACCATGGGACCACGCAGCCATCATACTGCTCAGGAAGGAGATGTGTTCTGTGTCCTAGAGATGAATGTACTTTGGTGTTGTCATGACGTTGGCCTGGGGTTAGGTTTATGACAGTCATAAATACCTGTTACCCCCCTTTTTCCTCTCTCTATCCTACTAATGTTACATTTGCAAAACCCTTGGTTAACATAGAGATTCTGCGAACATCAGAAGGTGAGGGGAAATGAACTATATTCTGGTCATCTGACCAATTGAACATATGCGGTGGTACTTAATGAATATGATGTCAGTTCGGTTTGCATCTGAGACATTCTCATCAATGATAAGATGACAAACTCTACAGTGGAAAGTCTACACATCAGAGTTATCGGAATCAAATGGAATTGTTGTTTAATTTAAATGTTTGAATATGAAATTATTCGTGATGGGATGAAATGTGATTTTAGCTTCTAAAATGTGATATTTGGGTTTTCATAAGGTAGGGCTCTGCTCAATCAGTGGCCCGCCCCTGCGAAGGGACATGGGCTATAAAACGTTTCAAACACACCCTCCTCTCCCTTCCTATATAAAGCCTTGACGACAATATAACCTCCTGTTCCAAGGAACAGTGAGGACGACGGTCCGATAATAACTACAGAACGAAGCCACATCAGCGTGAGCTTTGGTTGCGAATGGTATGAACTTTGAACTCTTATTCACTGCAGAAGTGATATCTCCTAGCCGTTGAGTTAGCAACAGCAGCTGCAAACGAGGGTTAGGAAGGAATAGACAGAGTACCCCGTCTATCACACAACGACGTTACTACAACGTATCCAATTGACCACCAGAGACATTCTTCAAAGGACAAAGGACTCGGTTTGGCAACACGGCCTTCCATCTACCACCAACCTACTGAAGCGCAGCTCAGAGTAAATATTTATTGCATTTTCCTTTTCCAAATCGGCAGTAATCTAGAATGCATAAGATACTGTATTTACAATAGCACAGCTTCGCCCTTTGTTCCTCAGTCTTCCCGCTCTTTCACTCAAACCCAGACCCTTTTCTTTTGTGTAACAAGCTGTCATATCTGTTCCGCCTGCTAGGGACGTTTTCCTTTATGACGTAATTTGTAATCAAGTTATGATTAATTATGTGTATGCGTAATTCTGTGTGATTAGTTAGGTATTTAGTAAATAAATAATTAAACCCAATTTTGTATCGCTGATTCCACTTGTTAGCCAGGGTTCGCGAAGATAACCAAAAATGTACAACTTTCAGATGAGACTGAATTAAGGTGACGATTAATATTGACTGCTATTGATGTAAAATATTACTACTAACAGCTCTATAAATATTATTTTGTGGTGCCCCGACTCTCTAGTTAATTACATTTACATGATTAGCTCAATCAGGTAATATTAATTACAGATAAATTATTTTATAGAATAGCATGTCATATCACTTAATCCAGCATAGCCAAAGACACAACAGTGTGAAAAGTGCAAATAAATCCCAGAACAACAGCAAAGGACCTTGTGAAGATGCTGGAGGAAACAGGTACAAAAGTATCTATATCCACAGTAAAACGAGTCCTATATCGATATAACGTGAAAGGCCGCTCAGCAAGGAAGAAGCCACTGCTCCAAAACCGCCATAAAAAAGCCAGACTACAGTTTGCAACTGCACCTGGGGACAAAGATCATACTTTTTGGAGAATTGTCCTCTGGTCTGATGAAACAAAAATAGAACTGTTTGGCCATATAGACCATCGCTATGTTTGGATTAAAAAGGGGGAGGCTTGCAAGCCGAAGAACACCATCCCAACCGTGAAGCACAAGGGTGGCAGCATCATGTTGTAGGGGTGCTTTGCTGCAGGAGGGACTGGTGCACTTCACAAAATAGATGGCATCACCAGGAAGGAAAATTATGTAGATATATTGAAGCATCATCAAGCCATCAGTCGGGAAGTTAAAGCTCGGTCGCAAATGGGTCTTCCAAATGGACAATGACCCCAAACATACTTCCAAAGTTGTGGCAAAATGGCTTAAGGACAACAAAGTCAAGGTATTGGAGTGGCCATCACAAAGCCCTGATCTCAATCCTATAGAAAATTGGTGGGCAACCTGACTCAGTTACACCAGCTCTGTCAGGAGGAATGGGCAAAAATTCACCCAACTTATTGTGGGAAGCTTGTGGAAAGCTACCCAAAACGTTTGACCCAAGTTAAACCATTTAAAGGCAATGCTACCAAATACTAATTGAGTCTATGTAAACTTTTGACCTACGGGGAATGTGATGAAAGAAATAAAAGCTTAAATAAATCACTCTCTCTATTATTCTGACATTTCATTCTTAAAATAAAGTGGTGATCCTAACTGACCTAAGACAGAGAATTTTTATTAGGATTAAATGTCAGGAATTGTGAAAAACTGACTTTAAATGTATTTGGCTAAGGTGTAAGTAAACTTCAGACTTCAACTGTAAATGTGTGTGTTCATGAATGCATGTGTGCTAAGGTGCAGCGTCAGTCCATTTAAATTGTTCAGCAGCAGTAGATAGAATCTCTGAGCCTGTTGGTATCAGACCTCATGCTCCGAGACCAAAGGAGAGAGCAGCTCGTGTGTGGAGTCCTTGATGATGCTGCGAGCATTCCTCAGTCACCGTTTTGAGTAGATGTCCTGGATGGGTGGGAGCACGGTTCCAGTGATGTACTGGGCCATCTTAGCCTCCAACTGGAGGGCCTTGCTGTCTTGTATGGATTAAAACCCGTACCAGGCCGTGATGTAACCAGTCAGGACGCTCTCGATGGTGATTCGGTAGTACTGTATTTGGAGGAACCGGGGAGGCATGCAGAATTTATTCAGCCCCATTAGAAAGTAGATGTGGTTGCGCCCTCTTGACAAGAGTGGTGGTGTTGTTAGTCTATTTTTCTGTACTGTATACCAAAACCTAACATTAGTAAGACACCCTCAGTGATATCATGCAGATTAGCCCACCACAAGAGGGCATTGAAATATCACATTCTGCATGCTGTACTGTGCTCAAGGCTGAGAGACTCATCCATTTCCTGGCTTTGCAAGGACCCAAGTTTTACTTTTACCACAAATGTGATGTTAACCAATAACCTTAAACATTCCCTACTTCCCTACAACAGTTTAGACTCTATATAGTGTACAAATCATTAGGAACACCTTCCTAATATTGAGTTGCGGCCCCCTTCACCCTCAGAACAGCCTCAATTCGTTGGGGCAAGGACTACAAGGTGTCGAAAGCGTTCCACAGGGATGCTGGCCATGTTGACTCCAGTACTTCCCAGTTGTCAATATCTCCTTCATACACACAGGAAACTGTTTAGTGAAACACACAGCAGTGTTGCAGTTCTTGACTCAATCAAACCATTGCACCTGGCACTTACTACCATACCCGGTCAAAGGCACTTATATTTTGTCTTGCCCATTCACCCTCTGAATGGCATACATACACAATTCATGTCTCAAGGCTTACAAATCCTTTAACCCGTATCCTCCACTTCATCTACACTGATTGAAGTGAACTCAACAGGTTACCTCAATAAGGGATCATAGCCTTCACCTGGTCAGTCTAATGGAAAGAGCAGGTGTTCCTAATGTTTTGTACACTGTGTACTTAACCATTTTGTCCTTTCTAGCATGGCCATCAAGCGACTTCCACACAAGATGGCTAGTTTTGCAGGTTTTCTTAATTTACATTAAATGCATGGCTTTCAGAGATATAGAACAAAAACATTTGTTTATTAAAATAGTAAACAAAGAGAAAAAACAATATGTTCCTTGTAGGAATTTTATCACCGCCTCAATAATAAAACAGGCCGAGATCAGATTGGAGCTTTGAGTACAAAATTCAGCAGTTTGAAAAACTATGACAAGATTAGCCAATAATATTAATTTGTCTCCATTATGTGTGTTGGATGTTGGAATCATATCAAACCATATTAAATCATAACATAAACAGAGGGGTCATGTTCAAAAGGGCAACTTATGGTCACATATGGTCAAACTAATCTCTCAGCTCTAACAGGTTGGAAGAAATAAATTCTGATTTAGTTGATGTCCTGTTGCAGAGCACTTTTTGAAAACTTGGGCCTTACTGAAAGAGATCCAATATCCATGATTAATCGAGTTCTGAGCCGAATTCAGTAAGCAGAAATATATAAGACTTAAAAATGGAAAACAAAGTGTTCGAGAAATACCACCACTACTACTAAAAAAGTTTCTCCATGTCATGCCTACAGAACTTGACCCAGGGCCACGTTTAGTAGTCAAACATTGTGGAACGTTTAATATAGAAATGTAATGAATAGAGCTGACGTGATTCCTTATTCTAGATGTCAGAGACGCATGTTTGTTCCACATTGTAGATTTATATCCAAATGTTCTACAACATTGTGGCCTGTTGAACGCAGCCCTGGTGTGGAGAGCAAACAGATTGAAAAGACCGAGTGACTAAAACAATCTCATGTACTTGACAAATGCTGTGGAACATTTTAGATTGATGCGATTGCTCATTCTAAAAAGGGGCTTGAACATTCCACAACATTGTGCCCTGATGAACATGGCCCTGCTCTTGCAGTTTCTCAGCTAAAGCAGGGTAGTATTCATTAGAAACAGAAGAAAACTGACCAAAACGGGGCGGGACGGTGTGTACTAATTATTATGACCCAGTGTGGTACAGACTTTGGGTGAGATGTCAGTCTACTTCCCCCCAGTCCCAGTGATAAGAGGGTTCCTCAACACAACAATGACAGAGTCCCCTCTCAGAAACATCTTAGAGATGTACCGGTCCTTGTTCACTGGCTTGGACTTCTTTTTCCCCTTGCCACTCTTCGGGACCTCTGTCCACATCTCCTTCACATTCTCCAACACCATGTTGCAGTGCCTACATAGAGAGAAGACAATGTGAAATTATACAGAACAAAAATATAAAGCGCAACAGGCAACAATTTAGTTACAGTTTATATAAAGGCCCTTTATTTTAGGGCCACTTCATTAAGCCCCAATCTAAGGATTTCACATGAATGGGCATGGGTGCAGCCATGGGTCGACCTTTGAGGGCATAGGCCCACCCACTTGGTAGCCAGACCCAGCCAATCAGAATTAGTTTTTCCACACAAAATGGCTTTAGACAGAAACTCCCCAGCACCCTCCCGCAGTTGAAGAATCCAGATGTGGAGGTCCTGGGCTGGCGTGGTTACACGTGGTCTGCGGTTGTGAGGCTGGTTGGACGTACTGACAACGACGTTGGAGGCAGCTTATGGTAGAGAAACTAACATTAAATTCTCTGGCAACAGCTCTGGTGGAAATTCCTGTAGTCAGCATGCCAATTGCATGCTCCCCAAAACTTTAAACATGTGGCATTGTGTTGTGACAACTGCACATTCTAAAGAGGCCTTGTCCCCAGCACAAGGTGCACCTATGTAATGATTGTGTTAAATCAGCTTATTGATATGCCACACCTGTCAGGTGGATGGAATATCTTGAATAAGAAGAAATGCTTATTAAGAGGGATGTAAACAAACTTGTCCACAAAATGTGATTGAAATACACTTTTAGTTGCGCCTACAACATTTCTGGGATTTTTATTTTAGCCCATGAAACATGGCACCAACACTTTACATGTTGCATTTATATTTTTGTTCAGTGTACACGCTAAGTGAAATGGGTTTTGGGAACCAAGTAATATAATAATCCAAACAAGACATGAGGTCATGATCTGGAAGGTGATGGAAAAGTAGTTTATTTTCTGCCATTTTCAGTTATTCATTCAATTCATTACCTGTCGAAGGCTTTGACTCGTCCAAGTAGCTTTTTGTTGTTGCGGCAGTTGACGAGGACTTGTGTGTTGCTTTTCACGGACTGGGTGAGCACAGACAGTGGTCCAGTGTTGAATTCTTCCTCCTCTCGTTTCTGCAACTCTTCTGGAGTCATCTCAGACTTGGGTTTATTCAGCAAACTCCTAGAAAGACCAAATAACATGTGTCAAAACGCATAATCTAAAACCTAGCTATAGGTATTAGTTAGGTAACTCAAATGTGCAAAATATTAATAACATGGGATTTATATAGCTCTTTTCAAGGACCCAAAGTCGATAAATAATTGTAGAAAATACATCAGACTAAACAAAAAACTGCATAATGATGAGGTCAAAGGGAAAGAGTAACAAAGTTAAACCTTACCTGATTATTTTGTTTAGCTATCAATAATGGTTAGCGAGCTAGCTCTCTATAACTTGCAGCTAACGTGAGCAATTCAGATTCAAGCACACTAACGTTAGCTAGCTAGCCTGTATAAGAACGATTCAGTAAACTTTGAGCAAGCTCATTACAACCAAATCCCAGCACACATTGCAAAACAAACGCATTTAGTTGATACATTAAATGAATACTCAACTGCACTCTTGAACTTACATGTTTGTGAATTGGTGTTATTTATGTTCTGAATGAATGAGGAGAAAATTCTTTCGGACTGAAAACGTTGCGCGAAAAATACCAAATACTTCCGGGTAAATTAAAGGCTCCTCTGCAGTCCTAACAATGGACACAATGTGGCGGCATCTACTGGCAAGGAGTATAAATGCTACTACACTACAGCTCATTCATTAATTTCTCCCCAAATATATTTCAGGTATTGATTGAGATATACATGTCAATTAAGGTTTTGTATCGTATTGATCTCAAAATAGCAACAATGGGTAGCATAACCGTTTTTGCAGTCACCCTTCCTTGCCCTATGGTTAGCATTGTACTGAAAATTGCATGTCATTGTGACTACTCATCTTGTGGTAATCCATCCCTATGATCATGATTAACTGAACAAGATATAAGAAGTATTGTGAACTCTTATTTAAAAAAACGCTTTTACAGATACAAAGTTGACAACATAGGCACCATCATTCTTTGGCATGTCTTTTGAAATGGTGATACACACACACACACACACACTCTCTCTGGTGTCACCTATGTAGTTCTCTTTCTCATCCTTTTCAGTAAAATGATTAGCTACGGGCGTGGCTCACACCGCAGACACAGATATTTAACAGTCAAACATGCCCTCTCTTTCCTTCGTGTTCAGACTGGTCAGCGCAAATTTAACTATGCAAATAAGACCTAGTGTAGTATCTGCGTATCTGTGCTGGTTCTTTGAGTCTTTTATGTCTTTCATCATCATCAATAAGTTTAAACCGACTTGGTCCACACATCTCACACACAAGAGACGATTTACTGACGTGCAAATGCAGTGCATGTGTGATCTCTGCCTGATTTAGGCTATGTAGCAGTAGTAGGCTTGTTCTCACACAAAAGTGTCATACAAGTTTAATAATTTAATTGATTAATAATGGAATTGAAATAGGAAATATGGCAACATTTTCAAATGCATTTTAGAGCAATCAGTTTCAGTGGATTTATTTCTCTCTCTCTCGCTCTCTCTCCCTCTGGTGTGGATCTCCTATTGATTTGCATGCTGCATCATACATTTGCATACAGTTACAGCGCAGCTCTGGAGGACATCAGGACACAGTACAGTCAACAGTCTTCTGGTTGTCTGAAAGAGGCAGCCATCCCCGCAAACCTTTTCAATCAACTTTGTTTCACTGTCATTTTAACAAAACAAATCTAGATTTTTCCTTCTGATGATGTTGAATCAAAGTGCAAAAGTGATTTGATTTGAAAGAAGTCATCAACGTAAAGAAGTTTCGGAAATGTCCAATCAAACGTAGGCCTAAATAGAAATTTGACATTGAATTTACGTCTGTGCCCAGTGGAATGTCTGTCAAACCTGTCTACAGGAGCCTGTAGGAATGACATATTCAACTACATGGAACATTTTTTTTTCTCACACATACATAAAGTCAGGCATGATGACTGTTGTTCAACCATTATGTGAATGTTTCAAAAAAATACTTTAAAGTACGACGTAAGTCGTTTTTGTTGGTATTTGTACTTTACTTTAGGATTTACATTTTTGCCGACTTTTACTTTTACTTCACTACATTCCTAAAGAAAACAATGTACTTTTTACATTTTCCTTGACACCCAAAGTATTCGTTACATTTTGGCATGAAAATTGTCCAATTCAAACACTTTTCAAGAAAACATCCCTAGTCATCCTTACTGCCTATGTTCTGGTGGACTCACTAAACACAAATGCTTAGTTTGTAAATTATGTCTGAGTGTTGGAGTGTGCCCCTGGCTATCCGTAAATAAAAAAACAAGAAAATTGTGCCGTCTGGTTTGATTAATATAAGGAATTTGAAATTATTTATACTTTTACTTTTGATGCTTAACTAGATTTTAGCACTTCCATTTACTTTTGATACTCAAGCATATTTAAAACCAAATACTTTTACCCTTTTCCTCAAGTAGAATTATACTGGGTGACTTTCACTTTTATTTCAGTCATTTTCTATTAAGTCATTTTCTATTACTTTTACTCAAGTATGACAATTGAGGTACTTTTTCCACCACTGTTTACAGCACGTGTCAACTCATTCCACGGAGGGACGAGTGTCTGCAGGTTTCCGCTCCTCCTTTGTACTTGATTGATTAATGAATGTCACTAATTAGTAAGGAACTCCCCTCATCTGGTTGTCTAGGGGTTATTTGAAATGAAAAAGCAAACAACAGCAGACAGTCGGATGTCTATGGAATGAGTTTGACACCCCTGCCTTACTGAAGCAACCTCTGAGGCTTACACTTTTTCTTTAGCCCCATTCTGCTACTGACAGTTTGTGAAGACAATTGAAAACCTTTCTAAGGTGAAGGATTCTCTTGCTCTGGTGTTGGGATGTTTTTCTGTTGACCTCTATGGCATTTGCATGTTGGGGTTTCGTGTCTGGCTGCTGCAGCTGTATTTGCCATTCAGAGTCCAGTGAAATGAGCCAAACAGAGTTCTGTTTCTCTCTCTCTCTCTCTCTCTCTCTCTCTCTCTCACACTCTCTCTCTCTCACACTAACTTTTTTTCTCTCTCCCTCTCTCAAATTCAATTCAAGGGGCTTTATTGGCATGGGAAACATATGTTAACATTGCCAACACAAGTGAGGTAGATAATAAACAAAAGTGAAATGAACAATAAAATAAACAGTAAATATGACACTCACAGAAGTTCCAAAAGAATAATGACATGACTAATGTCATATTATGTATATATACAGTGTTGTCATGATGTGCAAATGGTTAAAGTACAAAAGGGAAAATAAATAAACATAAATATGGGTTGTATTTACAATGGTGTTTGTTCTTCACTGGTTGCCCTTTTTCTTGTGGTAACAGGTCACAAATCTTGCTGTTGTGATGGCACACTGTGGAATTTCCCCCAGTAGATATGAGTTTATCAAAATCAGGTTTGTTTTCTAATTCTTTGTGGATCTGTGTAATCTGAGGGAAATATGTGTCTCTAATATAGTCATACATTTGGCAGGAGGCTAGGAAGTGCAGCTCAGTTTCCACCTCATTTTGTGGGCAGTGTGCACATAGCCTGTCTTCTCTTGCGAGCCAGGTCTGCCTACGGCGGCCTCTCTCAATAGCAAGACTATGCTCACTGTCTGTACATAGACATAGCTTTCCTTAAGTGTGGGTCACTCACAGTGGTCAGGTATTCTGACACTATGTACTCTCTGTTTGGAGCCAAATAGTGTTCTAGTTTGATCTGTTTTTTTGTTAATTCTTTCCAATGTGTGAAGTAATTATCTTTTTGCTTTCTCATTATTTGGTTGGGTCTAATTGTGTTGCTGTCCTGGGGCTCTGTGTGTTCTGTTTGTGTTTGTGAACAGAGCCCCAGGATCAGCTGGCTTAGGGGACCCTTCTCCAGGTTCATCTCTCTGTAGGTGATGGCTTTGTTATGGAAGGTTTGGGAATCGCTTCCTTTTAGGTGGTTATAGAATTTAACGTCTCTTTTCTGGATTTGATAATTAGCGGGTACTGGTCTAATTCTGCTCTGCATTCATTATTAAGTGTTTTACGTTGTACCCAGAGGATATTTTTGCAGAATTCTGCATGCAGAAATTCAATTTGGAGTTTGTCCCATTTTGTGAATTATTGGTTTGTGAGCGGACCCCAGACCTCACAACCATAAAGGGCAATGGGTTTTATAACTGATTCAAGTATTTTCAGCCAGATCCCAATTGGTATGTTGAATTTTATGTTCCTTTTGATGGCATAGAATGCCCTTCTTGCCTTGTCTCTCAGATCATTAGCTGTGGCGCTGATGTTTATGGCAAGGTATGTGTCGTTTTTTGTGTGCTCTAGGGCAACAGTGTCTAGAAAGAATTTGTATTTGTGGCCCTGGCAACTGGACCTTTTTTGGAACACCATTATTTTGGTCTTACTGAGATTTACTGTCGGGGCCCAGGTCTGGCAGAATCTGTGCAGAAGATCTAGATGCTGCTGTAGGCCCTCCTTAGCTGGTGACAGAAGCACCAGATCATCAGAAAACAGTAGACATTTGACTTCAGATTCTAGTACGGTGAGGCCATGTGCTGCAGACTGTTCTAGTGCCCTCGACAATTCGTTGATATCCACTGCTCAAAAAAATAAAGGGAACACTAAAATAATACATCCTAGATCTGAATGAATGAAATATTCTTATGAAATACTTTTTTCTTTACATACAGTGCCTTGCGAAAGTATTCGGCCCCCTTGAACTTTGCGACCTTTTGCCACATTCAGGCTTCAAACATAAAGATATAAAACTGTATTTTTTTGTGAAGAATCAACAACAAGTGGGACACAATCATGAAGTGGAACGACATTTATTGGATATTTCAAACTTTTTTAACAAATCAAAAACTGAAAAATTGGGCGTGCAAAATTATTCAGCCCCCTTAAGTTAATACTTTGTAGCGCCACCTTTTGCTGCGATTACAGCTGTAAGTCGCTTGGGGTATGTCTCTATCAGTTTTGCACATCGAGATACTTTTTTTTCCCATTCCTCCTTGCAAAACAGCTCGAGCTCAGTGAGGTTGGATGGAGAGCATTTGTGAACAGCAGTTTTCAGTTCTTTCCACAGATTCTCGATTGGATTCAGGTCTGGACTTTGACTTGGCCATTCTAACACCTGGATATGTTTATTTTTCAACCATTCCATTGTAGATTTTGCTTTATGTTTTGGATCATTGTCTTGTTGGAAGACAAATCTCCGTCCCAGTCTCAGGTCTTTTGCAGACTCCATCAGGTTTTCTTCCAGAATGGTCCTGTATTTGGCTCCATCCATCTTCCCATCAATTTTAACCATCTTCCCTGTCCCTGCTGAAGAAAAGCAGGCCCAAACCATGATGCTGCCACCACCATGTTTGACAGTGGGGATGGTGTGTTCAGGGTGATGAGCTGTGTTGCTTTTACGCCAAACATAACGTTTTGCATTGTTGCCAAAAAGTTCAATTTTGGTTTCATCTGACCAGAGCACCTTCTTCCACATGTTTGGTGTGTCTCCCAGGTGGCTTGTGGCAAACTTTAAACAACACTTTTTATGGATATCTTTAAGAAATGGCTTTCTTCTTGCCACTCTTCCATAAAGGCCAGATTTGTGCAATATACGACTGATTGTTGTCCTATGGACAGAGTCTCCCACCTCAGCTGTAGATCTCTGCAGTTCATCCAGAGTGATCATGGGCCTCTTGGCTGCATCTCTGATCAGTCTTCTCCTTGTATGAGCTGAAAGTTTAGAGGGACAGCCAGATCTTGGTAGATTTGCAGTGGTCTGATACTCCTTCCATTTCAATATTGTCGCTTGCACAGTGCTCCTTGGGATGTTTAAAGCTTGGGAAATCTTTTTGTATCCAAATCCGGCTTTAAACTTTTTCACAACAGTATCTCGGACCTGCCTGGTGTGTTCCTTGTTCTTCATGATGCTCTCTGCGCTTTTGACGGACCTCTGAGACTATCACAGTGCAGGTGCATTTATACGGAGACTTGATTACACACAGGTGGATTGTATTTATCATCATTAGTCATTTAGGTCAACATTGGATCATTCAGAGATCCTCACTGAACTTCTGGAGAGAGTTTGCTGCACTGAAAGTAAAGGGGCTGAATAATTTTGCACGCCCAATTTTTCAGTTTTTAATTTGTTAAAAAAGTTTGAAATATCCAATAAATGTCGTTCCACTTCATGATTGTGTCCCACTTGTTGTTGATTCTTCACAAAAAAATACAGTTTTATATCTTTATGTTTGAAGCCTGAAATGTGGCAAAAGGTCGCAAAGTTCAAGGGGGCCGAATACTTTCGCAAGGCACTGTATATCTCTCTAATATGGTCATACATTGGACAGGAGGTTAGAAAGTGCAGCTCATTTTCCACCTCATTTTGTGGGCAGTGTGCACATAGCCTGTCTTCTCTTGAGAGCCATGTCTGCCTACTGCGGCCTTTCTCAATAGCAAGGCTATGCTCACTGAGTCTGTACATAGTCAAAGCTTTCCTTAATTTTGGGTCAGTCACAGTGGTCAGGTATTCTGCCGCTGTGTACTCTCTGTTTAGGGCCAAATAGCATTCTAGTTTGCTCTGTTTTTTTGTTAATTCTTTCCAATGTGTCAAGTAATTATCTTTTTGTTTTCTCATGATTTGGTTGGGTCTAATTGTGCTGCTGTCCTGGGGCTCTGTAGGGTGTGTTTGTGTTTGTGAACAGAGCCCCAGGACCAGCTTGCTTAGGGGACTCTTCTCCAGGTTCATCTCTCTGTAGGTGATGGCTTTGTTATGGAAGGTTTGGGAATTGCTTCCTTTTAGATGGTTATAGAATTTAACGTCTCTTTTCTGGATTTTGATAATTAGTGGGTATCGGCCTAATTCTGCTCTGCATGCATTATTTGGTGTTCTACGGTGTAACACAGAGGATATTTTTGAAGAATTCTGCGTGCAGAGTCTCAATTTGGTGTTTGTCCCATTTTGTGAAGTCTTGGTTGGTGAGCGGACCCCTGACCTCACAACCATAAAGGGCAATGGGCTCTATGACTGATTCAAGTATTTTTAGCCAAATCCTAATTGGTATGTTGAAATGTATGTTCCTTTTGATGGCATAGAATGCCCTTCTTGCCTTGTCTCTCAGATCATTCACAGCTTTGTGGAAGTTTCTCTCTCTCTCTCTCTCTCTCTCTCTCTCTCTCTCTCTCTCTCTCTCTCCCTGTCTCTCTCTCTCTCCCTGTCTCTCTCTCTGTCTCTCTCTCTCTCTCTCTCTCTCCCCGTGTCTGTCTGTCTCTCTCTCTCTCTCTCCCCTTGTCTGTCTCTCTCTCTGTCTCTGTCTCTCTCTCTCTCTCTCTCTCTCTCTCTCTCTCTCCTTGTCTCTCTCTCCCCTTGTCTCTCTCTCTCTCTCTCTCTCTCTCGCTCGCTCGCTCCCTCTCTCCCTGTCTCTCTCTCTCTCCCGCTGTCTCTCTCTCTCTCGCTCTCTCCCCTTGTCTCTCTCTCCCCTTGTCCGTCTCTCTCTCTCTCTCTCTCCCCTTGTCTCTCTCACCCCTCCTCTCTCTCTCTCTCTCTCTCTCTCTCTCTCTCTCTCCCCTTCTCTCTCTCCCCCCTCCTCTCTCTCTCCTTGTCTCTCTCTCTCCTTGTCTCTCTCTCTCCCTGTGTCTCTCTCTCCCTGTGTCTCTCTCTCCCCTTGTCTCTCTCTCCCCATGTCTCTCTCTCCCCATGTCTCTCTCTCTCTCCCTGAAATACTTTTTGGTCCAGGACTAGGCTTAATATGTAGATACCAATAACATAGAAAAAGGTAGCCTAACACATGGGTGGACACACTGGGTGCGTGCCAATAATATCACATTTCTCCTGAAGTGTGCACTCGTTCACTACTTCCCAAAAGCTTTATGAAGCTTTTTTGATCAGTGAAGGTGTAGATTAGGTGGAGTTTTCAACATATTTCTTATACCAATAATTTCCTTTCAGTTTCATCATTCATTTCAATGACAGTTTGTTTCCAGTGAATTCTGAATGGCAGTTTGAATGGAGGTGGTTTGAATGGAGGAATATCTGTGCATTCACCTGCCACATTCACCTGTCTATTTACAGAATAATTCACTCAATAAATCAACAGCCATGAGTGGGGATGGAACGCTCACAAGTGTTATTAGTTTCTCTAAACCGAGCAGTCAACGGAGGACAAACAGTAGAGGAGTTAGCCCTTTCTATTGCATTTGAATGGCCATTGTCTGAGACCAAAATCCACCAGACAATCCGAGCAGGGGGGAGAAGAAAAGGCTGTGGCTCTTCTGTGCGTGCTCCTGTTACTCCGACCGGGCCCTCTGTCCAGGCACAGCCGGGTCCACATTTGCATGACAGGGTCCACTTGAATGTGGAGGCCAGATTCTCACTGCCTGGCATGCAAAACCAGTGGGGGACCAGTTAAAAGAGGCGCACGCGCACAGTCAACGCAGGTGTGCACCAGTAAAAAAGCCTCCCCCCTCCGCAACCCCACCCCGCCCCAACCATCTAAATGAGTGTTATGGAAATGAGCGCTGTGATTTTCTTGAGCTACCTGGACAGAGGTTGGATAGAGGGTATTGGCACGATGGTGAGGGGATGGCCAACGGTGAGTGGGGGGGAGGGGGGTGTAAAGTGATACATGGTCCTGTAGCTGAACACAAAACCAAAGTGGTGGGACGCAGGAGCATTTGACAGTAGCCTCAGAGTCAGAAAGTAGCAGATTCATACAGAGACGAGAGAGAGAGAGAGAGAGAGAGAGGATGCCACGGTCGTTCCTACTGAATAAGAAAAAGAAGAAACAGGGGGCATGTGGAGGATGGAGGTGGAGAGACCCAGAGCAGACAGACTGGAAAGAGGACAACAGAACAGGTCAGTTCGGGATATGTTTATTCATATTGTTCAAGAAGACAAGGATTCTTCTTATTTTTCTTCTTCTTCTACTACTGTTGTAAATAGTAGTATCTGAGAAAATAGTAAATGTGTACAAAAAAAGGGAAAGAAAAACCACTGAACAAAAATACAAATGCAACATGTAAAGTGTTGATCCCAGAAATGTTCCATATGCACAAAAAGCTTATTTCTCTCAAATTGTTTGGAACAAATTCGTTTACATCCCTGTTAATGAGCATTTCTCCTTCGTCAAGATAATCCTTCCACCTGACAGGTGTGGCATATCAATAAGCTGAATAAATAGCATGATCGTTATACAGGTCACCTTGTTCTGGGACAATAAAAGACCACTCTAAAATGTGCCGTTTTGTCACACAACACAATGCCACAGATGTCTGAATTGTAGGACTTCCGGTGTGTTGGAGCATTGTTATTTTGTTTGATCATTACTGTATTTATTACAACATATCATTTTTGTTCAATAAACCCTAATAATAATAATAATATATTAATTTATACAGACAATCCATATTTGCATTTAGTTTGAGTTGTATTGTTGTCATTTGTAGGGAAGTTACAGGTTTGTTTTTGTCAGAGGACAGAATATTATAGAATAGCCTCACAGGCAGTTTGATACTGGTGTTGCCTCATAGGTTGGTTATTTCTTATGAATGTCTAGGCGTGTTTTGAGTGTGTGTCTCTTACCTTTTCAGTGTGTGAGAATGCTGAGGTGCAGTCTACAACAGTCACCTGCCCTGACTTCCCTAAACCTGTGGTTCTGCCTGAGCCAGCTACCCCCTCCTCAGTATCAGGACTAGTACCAGGACCATTACCAGGGGAAGGACCAGAGGTTGGACCAGACAGGGGCCAAGATTGGTCCAATCTCCTGTCCCGGACCATGGGCCAACACCAGGGTCATTTCTACCACCCTGCTACACTGGCACTGGCATCCCGAGCCAAGGTAAACTTCCACTGCATTTCTATGAGACATTGGTGTCTATGAGATGTCTGTTGGTTGCTGTGAAACACAGTTATGTATAGGTAGATAGTCTCGGAATGCCATCCTTCCAAGTCGTGTTCATCACTCAGAGGAAACCTGGAAAACTTAGTGATATGCTGTAAAAGGAGGTTCACAACTCATGAAAAACCATGTTTGACTGAATGTGTCCTAGAGTCCCTTATGAAAGAGCTGACAGTAAATTGAAGCAGTGTCTGTGTCTTAACCTCCGCGTCCCTTCTCTCACTCAGCCCCGCCCCCGTGTACCCCCCAGCTCGGGTGACTTCCTGTGTTCGGTGTGTCACAAGGTGTTTCCCCTGCAACGCATGTTGACGCGTCACCTCAAGTGCCACAGCATGGTGAAGAGACACCCCTGCCGCTACTGTGGCAAGGGATTCAACGACACCTTCGATCTCAAGAGGCACATGCGCACACACACAGGTGAGGTGTGAAAACACAGACACACACACTGCTCAGTCTTGACCCCCCCCCCACACACACACACTCTCTCCTCACCCTTTCTCCCCTCCCACCAGGTATCCGTCCGTACCGTTGTGAGCTATGTGACAAGGCCTTCACACAGCGCTGCTCCCTTGAATCCCACCTGAGGAAGATCCATGGTGTGCGCCAGCAGTACGCCTACCGCCAGCGCCGCTCCAAGATCTTTGTATGCGAGGACTGTGGCTACACGTCCAACCGTCCCGAAGAGTACTTCCTCCACGTGCGTCAGTGCCACCCGGGCAGCCCCGCCCTGCGGCGCTACTACCGTCGCCAGGCACACGAGGGCACCAACAACGTGCCTGCCGAACACAAACTCAGTCCCTTCTTGATGTATCCCACTGGGTACTATGTGGGTTGATTTAAAGTCCTGGGTGAAGATTCACTAATAACATTCAAGTGTGCTTTTCGGTTTCTGCCTTAGTCAATTCCTTCGTTGTAACCTTGCCACAGAGCAGAAACAGGCTAGTATCAACGCTAACACATCAATTTTACAGTAAGGTGAATGGACAATATGTTTGGGGTTATTCCCCACCCAGTCAGTGCCTGGCCAGTAGGCCAAAATAACATTGAAAATCATCAGCATTGGTGTGGCTATTTTAAAAACACCACCTCCTGGTGTCCACTTTAGGTAATGCAGAGAGATTAAGGAGAGGGTGTGTCTGGTCAATAGTCAACTACGGTCAATGTTGATTAAAGGTATGTTTTTGTGGAGTGGTGACTTATTGATGTGTCCTTCAAAATAAATGGTATCCCTGGCACACATGCCTGTCCCTCCTCTCCTTGCCACCCATCCTCCCACCTGTACAGTTACAACCATCCCATGTTATATTGACTTGCTTCTTATTTATTTGCATGGTGTATTGCTGCTGCATGTTTGACGTTTCATTATGATAGTGTTTTAAAGATGTGCCGCATAAAATACCAAATAAATGTTCCAATCTCAGGATAATAAAGTCATTTTAATCCTAATTTCAATACATGGAATGGCATGTGATACTGTATAATACTGTATGTTACCAGGGCTGTGTTCAGGAGGGTGCAACATTACAGACCCATCAGAAATACCTTGTATAGAAAAATGATTGCCTATCTGCTTTCTATCTGAATGTTATGCGACGTTACCAGGGCTGTGTTCAGTGAGGTGAAACGTTCAAAATGTTTCAAACGTATCATGTTCAACATATATATTTGTATGTTCAGTAGAATTGGGAATCACTAACTCTATACATTGTTTCTATCTGTAACATTTCACCTCACTGAACACAGCCCTGTTAACAGAGAGGGTCACCTTGGAGGTGAAGTTCCACTTGGGTCATGTCCCTAATAAAGTGCACTACTGTTGACCGAGGCCCATAAGGATATAGTTAAAAGTAGTGCACTATATAGGTAATAGGGTGCCATTTGGGACACATAGTATTAAACCATTTTTTTGTTGCTTTATTTAAACTAGGCAAGTCAGTTAAAAAAATGTTTTAATTGTATTTACCATGACAGCCTACCCTGTATAGAGCCACATAATTAGAATTGACTTCTGGCCACAGCCCTCCATTGTGCTACCTTGTGTCATCACAAAAGCAATAAATGGAAACGATAGCGGCACCCCTCTAGGTTTTAGAACTTTGGTGTGAGCCAATCTCATGGTGCTCTATAGCTTGGCCTTTCTACACTATATTAATCTCATTATTCAATAGTATTTGCTTTCTGCAATACTCTAAAGCAGGGTACGAGAGAAGTGCATTATGTAAACAAGAGCCTAAAGGATTTTAGTGTTTGCTTATCATTGTATGTCAACAACCATATTTCTCTGAAGCGCAGCCAGCTAAAACAGATTGTAACTTAGGCACATATTTACTTATTGCAACACAGATCAGGGAAAAATGGTAACATTTGTACTCTAGAAGATCAAGCCAGTAAGCCATAACAATTAGTAAATACTATAACAAGTTACTTCAATATTTTGAGTTAGGAATGAGAAGTCTGCGTGAATCATTAATCCAAGATGGGATTTAGGGAACAATAAAAATAATATTTGTTATTGGACAAGTTCAGGTAGTTCATCCCATTTGGTGCATAAAGAACATGACCCAGGAAATTAATGTACAAATAAGACTTTTCTGGGGGGAACAACTGCAACTGTTTAGATTTACCATCACAGTCATAAAGTTTATGATCAATTATTCATCACAATCAGCTGAGTACCTTTTATTCTACCCAGTATATACAATACATCTGGATAGCATAGTTTACAGTATCTCTAAGGTAACATAACATTCAAAAGTGTTAAGAGTCCTCTCATGCTGGTGAGTTGAATGTGACACCAGCACACCAGTCTTGTCTGCAGAGTAAAAGATCTGGACAAGAAATGAGAAGCCTTTCACTCCCCGCCAGCTGGGTTGTCAAGCCACTTTTGTGGAAGATCATTGGTCAGAAGATCAAGAGCATGGGCTCTTAGTCTTGCTTAGCCAATGGGAAGGTGCGTTTAATTCTGGAGTAAGGTCCAAGCGAATCACAAAACACAAAGTCCCAGAGCACCCGTGTCCATGAGTCATGCTGTGGTAAATCATCATAGAACTCTGGAGCCATCTGTTTCACCTGGACAAAAGAGGGAGCGAGATAAAGTTCATTTTAATTACAATGTGAAGGGATGAGAGTAAATAGCACAGCAATGAGAACTCACACAGAGGATGATAATCAACGGATCCATTAGTGTACAGACAAGTACACAGCCAATATTCACAAAGCATTTCAGTAAGTTCTGATCAGTTTGGCCTTTTAGATGATAATAAATAAGATTACATGGACGGGACAGGGGCTGATCCTAGATCAGCACTCCTACTCTATGAATACTGGCCCCTTATCTATGGCTAGTCTGTCTACTGAGGCAAACAAAACAAACGAAACAAAAAAAACACACACCTCACTGATTAGCTTGGCCTGTCTCCCAAGTGGGTGGGCCCACAGGTGGCTGCGCTCCTGCCCAGTCATGTGAAATCTATAGATTAGGGCCTAAATTAATGCATTACAATGGACTGATTTCCTTCTATGAACTAACGCAGTAAAATCTTTGAAATTGTTGCATGATGCAGTTACATTTTTGTTCAGTATATCTTTATATCATGACCCCAGGTAGAAGGGCCTAAACAAAGCTTACTCAGAGTGTGGGATACATGTTTTTTTTTAAGGCCATCTGTACAAAGAACTAGTATACAAATTACATTTGATTAGCTTGACCAGTGGGAGAGACTAGGTCATTTCAAGATGCCAATAGTTTGAGGAAAAGTGAGACTCTGAAACATAAAACGTGTCAAACAGGTTGGAAATATCCCTGTACCCATAGTAACAAAAGTAATAAATGGGGTAAAACATAACAGGAGAACATTGTTCAAAACACATTACCGCTTGTGTCCTGTCAGTTGTTTAATTTATGAGCCACATGCCTGTAACCAGAAAACAAAAAATGTCCACTCCTAACAAGAATGAAATTCAGAACTTTAACGTGAACAATCCTAAAATATGGTATAAGCTGTCGAACTACGTCACCAAGTCAGGATAGAACTAGACCAACCAGATCAGCTCTTTCATAAGAAGGCTTATGTCACCCTGTCATTCTAGCTTTTCTGTCTGCCTTTGTCTTGTCTAACTGTCATAACAGGATCGTCTGACAAGTAGGCCTACAAGTTATTAAACCATGTTCACATTGGCAGTTTGAAGTGACTCAAATAAAATAATTGCCTAGCCGATTGTTCATTTTCCTGCAGTCTGAACAGCCAGAAATCACATGGAATCTGATCAATTTCAAACCATCTAGCTTGTTAATGGTTTACAAAACAAATTTGTGAATGTGCTACAACACTAAAGAGCTAGCTTGTTGACTGCCTTGGCTAGCCAATAAGGACTTCTTTTGAAAGTTGGATCATCTTATCCTTTGAAGCTTTAAAAGTGTTCTTACGATATGATTTTGAACATTCAGAGCAACGTCAATGGCTGGCATTGTTCACCTTAACTTGTGGGTGATATGAAGCACAAGCACCAATCATCCTACACCACTGTGCACACATCCCATCACTACCATGACTGAAGTAGCCATGTCAGAAAATGACTGCTGTCTGAACACAAATCCCATTTTGTCACTTGTAACTGTTTGGACAGTCAGTATTCCAAAACGTATTTGAAAAAGAGCATTACGTTCTGCAGTGTGAACAAGGCTTTAGATACTGTATTGACAGAATAGGAACACCACTATGGCCAGGCGAGAAAACATAGGGGTGGGCCTGCAGCATTCCTCCACAGTTTATGACTGAAACTCATATCTAGAGGCTCGTTGTGAGGCATCATGGGATTTGTTCCATAACTGAGGTTTTATAACATTTTATTTTGCTTGAAGAGATAGTTCACCCAAAGTACAAAGTAACTTATTTGTTCCCATTGCATTTTATAACCACAAAAGTTAAAGCAATGTGAAAGATTGTCAGTCTGAAAGACAGTGAAGCTCAATGACTTGGTTCAAAATGTTTATTTTACTGTTATTAGCACAGCTGCTGGCAGTGGCTAGGTAAACAAGCCTTAAGCGTGGATTGCAGTCTCTCCTTGTTCATAGACTGCTTTCAAGGTAAGTATACAAATAAGTAACTTGGAGATATTCTCCCTACACTGCTGAGGACTATTTTTGTCCACGCATACAGGAGTAATAAAGGCCTGCCAAAGAAACATTTAAAAACATTTCTTATTTACTTTGTTTTCAGGGGGTGCTGCAGCACCCTCAGTACCACTACTTTCTGCCACTATGCTAGGTGAGATGGTTTATTTGAAAAGACATTAATCACAACCATAACTGCTTTATTGCTCCTTATACCTTATGATCCTGTGATACTGTAAGCTAACAACTTTTACTATCTCTACAAAGACCGAGGTTCTCATTAACTGTTGTTTTGTGTGTCACCAGTCCTCCCTAATGACTGCTGTACACAAACGATACAGACCTTAGCTCCTATTCATAGTGTTAGCCACACACAGCTAATTGCTCAGCGTTGTGCTTCCACCCATAACAGCAGTCAAGATGAAGCCATCTATGTGTTCGGTTTCACCACACCACTGTAGTAACTTTTTCGGTATCCATCGTCCCTTTGATGTCAGTCCGTCAGGATTGCCCTTTGTCAGTGCTGATCTGGGATCAGTTTAGCTTTTTAGATCATATAAATAAGATTATAAGGACAGGTGACTTACTCCGTGTCTGAGACACTATGAATATGGGCCTTGAATCTTTCACAATTGTCAGTGGAATGCCAGCAAGGTTTAGAGTTGAATGCCATGTGACTGGTGTGATTCAGCGATCATTAGGGCCAGGGGTTTGCCCTAAACGGAATGATACTGAGGGCACATTAGTCAACAGAAAACAACTGTGGCTACATTTCACCATTGATATCCTACACAAGTTCACATCCTATATCACAATTCACATCCAATCCAGGGTTACTTTGAAATCAATTCAAATACTTTATCTGTGCCCATTTGTTGTTGTCTGGCATATTAAACAAATAAGTCAAACCCTGCCCATCTGGCACTCCGGGCAGACTCAAGCAAACACTCAAAGTAACGAAAGATTTTAAGTATTTGAACCAAGTCTAGTTAATATCTTACAAATCACCTTCATCCTAAACAATCAGTTTATCCTTCATGAAAAGTGAGTTACCTGAGGGAGCCGGCTGCCGGGGATGCTGGGAAAGTCATGGTGCTCCATGTGGTAGCCCACATTAAAGGTGATATAGTTCAGCGGCCCGTAGTACGAGTACGTCTCGATCCCGCTCAGGTACATATAGTGTTCGGCGATAAAATGCCCCGAGATCGGGTGCAGTCCCATACACAACAGCGAACCTGCTATCAGGTAGACCAGAGGCTTAAGCCCCCAGAGGTACACTATGAAAGCATTGAATGCTAGCTGCACCATTAAATTCAACAGCTCGAGCCTGCCTACAGGTTTAGGGTTGACCACCAGGGGACGAAGCGCGTAGAATAGCGGCTGCAGGAAGAGCCACAGGATCTTGCGTGCGGGGGAGCTGAAGAGACGAGCCTCCAGGTGGGTCGGGACGTCCACGTCGAGTCCATGGCCACCCAGGTAACGGTGGTGGTCCACATGGTACTTCTTGAAGCTGATGGAGTAGGGCACGCCAATTGGTAGGTTGGCGAAGATGCCAAAGAGGCGGTTGCACATAGCGTCCTTATTCCCAAAGGCCACATTGTGCGAGATGTCGTGGATGGCGAGCGTGAGGGAGTGGTTGATGCAACCGCCAAACATGTAGGCCCAGAAGATTAGCCACTTCCAGCTGAGGTCACGTACCAGGAAGCAGCAGAGCACCTGGGTTAGGACCATGGCTGTCACCACCCACTTGAGCTGGGGGTCAGGGCCCATCAAAGACTTGATCTCTGGGTGCTTGGCTGTGGAGAGGGAGGGAAAAAAATAAAAATAAATTGAGGCACAGCATTACTTTTACACTGGTCTCTCGTGACAGACTTAATATTATAATGCAGCTGATTTCAGATATAAATAGTTATTGATTCCTTAGAGTGTTATGACATCTAAACAGGGCTGTTCAATTCCTGTCCAGGAAGGCAAAAGCACTTCTGGTTTGTTTCTACCAGTCAGTTAATTGCACTCACCTGGTTTCTAGGACCAGAAATTAGTCCCTTATAAGAAAATAATGAAAACCAGATGTGCTTTGCCCCTCCAGGACCAACATTGAAGGGACAGCAGTGGAGAACGTGGAAAGTTGTGTATGCCAAGGAACTTGTCACAGGCAAACTGAAATGGTCCACTCAGAGAGTGTGGTGAAGGCACAACAGCGCCTCTTCAACCTCAGGAGGCTGAAGAAATTTGGCGTGTCACCTAAAATCCCGACAAACTTTTACAGATGGACAATCGAGAGCATCCTGTCAGGCTGTATCACAGCATGGTACGGCAACTGCACCGCACTCAACCGCAAGGCTCTCCAGAGGGTGGTGCAGTCTGCACAACGCATCACTGGGGGCAAACTACCTGCCCTCCATGACACTTACAGCACCCAATGTTACAGGAAGGCCAAAAAGATCAAGGACATCAACCACCTGAGCCACTGCCTGTTCCCCCGGCTACCATCCAGAAGGCGAGGTCAGTACAGGTGCAGCAAAGCTGGGACCGAGAGACAGAAGCTGTTTTTCAACCTCAAGGTCAGACTGCTAAACAGCAATCACTAATTCAGAGGCTGCTACCTACATTGAGACCCAATCACTGGCCACTTTAATAGATCACTAGTCACTTTATACAATGCCACATATTACATTACTCATGCATATACTGTATTTTATTCCATCTATTGCACCGTGCCTATGCTGCTCATCCATATACTTAGAGGTCGACCGATTATGATTTTTCAACACCGATACCGATTATTGGAGGACCAAAAAAAGCAGATACCGATTAATCTGACAATTTTTTAAATATGTTGGTAATAATGACAATTACAGCAATACTGAATGAACACTTATTGTAACCAAATATAATACAAATAAAAATATATTTAGTCTCAAATAAACATGTTCAATTTGGTTTTAATAATGCAAAAAACAGTGTGGAGAAGTAAAAGTGCAATATATGCCATGTAAAAAAGCTAACGTTTAAGTTCCTTGCTCAGAACATGAGAACATATGAAAGCTGGTGGTTCCTTTTAACATAGTCTTCAAAATTCCCAGTTAAGAAGTTTTAGGTTGTTGTTATTAGGACTATTTATCTCTATACCATTTGTATTTCATATACCTTTGACTATTGGACGTTCTTATAGCCACTGTAGTATTGCCAGCCTAATCTCAGGAGTTGATAGGCTTGAAGTCATAAACAGCGCTGTGCTTCAAGCATTGCGAAGAGCTGCTGGCAAATGCAGGAAAGTGCTGTTTGAATGAATGCTAACGAGCCTGCTGCTGCCTACCACTACTCAGTCAGACTGCTCTATTAAATATCAAATCAGAACTAATTCTAATATAATAAACACACAGAAATATGAGCCGTAGGTCATTGATATGGTCAAATGCGGAAACTGTCATTTCAAAAACAAACCACTTATTCTTTCAGTGAAATACAGAACCATTCCATATTTTATCAAACGGGTGGCATCCAGAAGTATAAATATTGCAGTTACATTGCACAACATTCAATGTTGTGTCATATTTATGTAAAATTCATTTTGGTCTTTGTTAGGAAGAAATGGTCTTCACAGTTTGCAACGAGCCAGGCGGCCCAAACTGCTGTATACCCAGAACGCAAGAGAAGTGACAACTTCCTTAGTTAATATTGCCTGCTAACATTAATTTATTTTAACTAAATATGCAGGTTTTAAAAAACACTTGTGTATTGATTTTAAGAAAGGCATTTATGTTTATGGTCAGGTACATTGGTGCAACAGTGCTTTTTTAGCGAATGCGCTTGTTTATATATATATATATAAAAATAAAAAACACCCTTTTGGCAAAGTAGGCTGTGATTCGGTGATAAATTAACAGGCAATGCATTGATTATTTGCAACGCAGGACAAGCTAGTTAAACTAGTAATATCATCAACCATGTGTAGTTAACTAGTGATTATGTTAAGATTGATTGTTTTTTTTAATAAGATAAGTTTAACGCTAGCTAGCAACTTACCTTGGCTCCTTGCTGCACTCATGTAATAGGTGGTCAGCCTGCCACCCAGTGTCCCCGTGGAGTGCAACGTAATCAGCGCCCCAAAAAAATGTTGATTACCGGTTATGAAAACTTGAAATCGGCCCCAATTAAATCGGCCATACAGATTAATAGGTCGACCTCTAATACTTAGATATACATATTCTCATTCACCCCTTTAGATGTGTGTATTAGGGAATTGTTGGATATTACTGCACTGTCGGAATAAGAAGCACAAGCATTTCGCAACACTCGCATTAACATCTGCTAACAGTGTGTGTGACAAATAAAATGTTATTTGGATATTGAACAGCCCTTTGACTCCTGGCTGTCCCCAGTCCACCTGGTTGTGCTGCTGCTCCAGTTTCAACTGTTCTGTCTGCAGCAATGAAACCCTGACCTGTTCACTGGACGTGCTACCTTGTCCCGGACCTGCTGTTTTCAACTCTCCCTACTGTCTCGACCTCTGAATGCATGTCTATGAAAAACAAACTGACATTTACTCCCGAGATGCTGACCTGTTGCACTCGCTACAACCACTGATTATTATTTGACCCTGCTGGTCATCGATGACCCTTTCAACATCTTGAAGAACAATCTGGCCTTAAATGGCCATGTACTCTTAGAATCTCCACCCGGCACAGCCTGAAGAGGACTGGCCACCCCTCAGACCCTGGTTCCTCTCTAGGTTTCTGACTTTCTATTGAGTTTTTCCTAGCCACTGTGCTTCTACATCGCTTGCTGTTTGGGGTTTTAGGCTGGGTTTCTGTATAAGCACTTTGTGACAACTGCTGATGTAAAAAGGGCTTCATAAATACAAATACATGTCATTGGAGGTTTAACACTGGCCAACAGAATCATACAATGACTTACATCTGTCCATTGGGCTAAACTCAAATCAAAATTATGGGACTGCAATTTAGGAAATAAACTTAAAGCTAACTAATAGTATGAATATTTGTCTGTAGCGCCTCAGAGCAAGATGGCCACAATCATTCAAATAAAGAAGCTCCCATTCAAAAGTAGTATCTGCATTTCCTCACCTTGAACCCAAGTTTCCAACTACTTAGCAAGGAAAACTTGTCTTACCTGTCAAACAGGTGGTTACACCAGTTTCGGTCTTGACTATATCCTGTGCCTCTAAGACAATATTTACTAGGCTATAGATAACAGGAGGAATACACGAGTAGTAGGATGTCATGTCCCAAGAAATCAAAATACCTGATGACCACTTGACTGATAAAGTATAGGTTATTGATGTAGGATGTGAATGATGGTGATCACTCATCATTGCATGGGAACGGCATCTTTCTGGTGGTACAACATGATCAGGCTTAATTGAATTAAGAGTAAATCAGTGAAAACATGCATAACCAATGGTTAAAGAAAAAGTGATTAATTTTTTAAAAAAGTTAGAGACTATGTAAAGTCTTATCCATATTGTGAAATGTATATAGCCTAGTTAGACTATATGGCTAAGCCTAAGGAAGCATCTGTTGGACTTTACAGGAGTAAACAAGCATTTATGCCATTCGACAAGACAACAAAATGACATTCCTTTGGCCAATGTATTTTCGAGCAGTAGGCGATTGAAACAGACAGAGAATGGGCTGCTTACCTAATATCTGCTTCCTCCGACTACAGTGCGGTTGCTCCGTATATACCCACTCGAAGTCATCCCTCGTTACCGTGTTCCCCATCTCTTGCTCGCGGTAGGACTATCTGCCAGTTCCCCGAGCTGTTATCACAAAAAAAACGGAGTAGAGACACACAGTCCGCCTGTACAAAAAAGCGGGGGAAAATGAAGAGGAAAGATCCAAGGTGCTCGTACCAAACACCCCCGTCCACAGGTAGGCTATAAGGTCATACAGATAGACTGCGACACGCCTAATTAAGTGGGCGCACTTTCATGACAGTTGGTTTAACAGGTAAATGCCAAAATAGTGGAAACATTTGAGTAAATGAGGGATACAAAGTATATTGAAAGCAGGTGCTTCCAAACAGGTGTGGTTCCTGAGTTAATTAAGAAATTAACATCCCATCATGCTTAGGGTCATGTATGAAATGCTGGGAAGGCCATTATTTTGGCTACCATGGCTTTGCTGCCATAGGATGACAATTCACCCAATCCCAAATTATGGAATTGTTCGTGGAGGAATGGTGTTGAATCCCTCCAATAGAGTTCCAGACACTTATAGAATCAATGCCAAGGTGTATTGAAGCTGTTCTTGCTCGTGGTGGCCCAACGCCCTATTAAGACACTTGGTGTTTCCTTAATTTAGTCAGTTACCTGTATATCAACAGGTGTTGTTCGAACCAGTTCGTTTGGCACAGAACTTTTAATTACTATCTTCTTCTTCTATGAGTTTTAACGGCGGTTGGCATCTAATTTGTTGCATTACTGCCACCTACTAGACTTGAGTACAACTCCCTAATACTTTGCTTGAAAAAATAAATGTACTAAGTAAATACGCTACCATCTAACACTACACTCACTAATTTCAAAATTCTATGAAATAAAATGAACACCACCCTACTCCTCTAATTAAATGTATTTATTCCTACCTCATGCCATCATCCTGAAAGGGTGGGACATCACCACTTAACACACCCTGTAACTCTTCTGATGTCAAGTCTCACACACCCAAATACCTCTCTGCAGCTGCCACCACAATCTCAATATTCTGAGACTTCTGATCCATCCCTGCAGTACAGTTGATAACCATTAATATAAATGCTAAAAATCCAATCTTACTGAAACTTATATCACTTTTTGGCCTATCCCTCTGTACTGGTATGTCTCTACTACTCTCACCACTCCTCCCCCTTAACCCATCTTCCTCTACTTTCTTCACTGCCTCAACATATGACAGCTTCTGCTCTACTCTAACCCTGTAAACCTCAATCTGCCTCTCTCGCACGAGACATTTCTGATCTCGAGCTCCATGGGCACCCCTACAATTAACCCATACCACTAGAAGTTGATCGATTAATTGGCATGGCCGATTTCAAGTTTTCATAACAATTGGTAATCGGCATTTTTGTACGCCAATTATGGCCCGATTACATTGCATTCCATGAGGAAACTGCGTGGCAGGCTGACCACCTGTTACGCGAGTGCAGCAAGGAGCCAAGGTAAGTTGCTAGCTAGCATTAAACTTATCTTATGAAAAAACAATCAATCTTAACATAATCACATATGGTTGATGATATTACTAGTTTAACTAGCTTGTCCTGCGTTGCATATAATCAATGCGGTGCCAGTTAATTTATCATCGAATCACAGCCTACTTTGCTGAACGGGTGATGATTTAACAAAAGCTCAATCGTTGCATGAATGTACCTGACCATAAATATCAATGCTTTCTTAAAATCAATACACAGAAGTATTTTTTTTTTAAACCAGCATATTTAGTTAAAATAAATTCATGTTAGCAGGCAATATTAACTAGGGAAATTATGTCACTTCTCTTGCGTTCATTGCATGCAGAGTCAGGGTATATGCAACAGTTTGGGCCGTCTGGCTCGTTGCAAATTCATTTGCCAGAATTTTAAATAATTATGACATTATGACATAGAATTAGTTCTGATTTGATATTTAATAGAGCAGTCTGACTGAGTAGTGGTAGGCAGCAGCAGGCTCGTTAGCATTCATTCAAACAGCACTTTCCTGCGTTTGCCAGCAGCTCTTCGCAATGCTTGAAGCACAGCGCTGTTTATGACTTCAAGCCTATCAACTCCTGAGATTAGGCTGGCAATACTACAGTGGCTATAAGAACATCCAATAGTCAAAGGTATATGAAATACAAATGGTATAGAGAGAAATAGTCTTACAAATTCCTATAATAACTACAACCTAAAACTTCTTAACTGGGAATTTTGAAGACTATGTTAAAAGGAACCACCAGCTTTCATATGTTCTCATGTTCTGAGCAAGGAACTTAAACGTTAGCTTTTTTACATGGCATATATTGCACTTTTACTTTCTTCTCCACACTGTTTTTACATTATTAAACCAAATTGTTTCATTATTATTTTTTGATCAAATTGATTTTATTTATGTATTTATTAAGTTAAAATAATGTTCATTCAGTATTGTTGTAATTGTCATTATTACAAATATATATATATATATATATAAATCGGCCGATTAATCGGTATCGGCTTTTTTTGGTCCTCCAATAATCGGTATCGGCGGTGAAAAATCATAAACGGTCGACCTCTACATTCCACTACTTTCCCCAATACTACACATTCCTTTGTCTCATGCCCTTCTGAGCGTTTCTCACACATTGGACCCTCCCTCTTACACACTGCTGCCACATGCCCATAAGCTTGACACCTGTAACATCGTAATGTATTCGGGACATACACTTGTATAGGATAACATATATCCTAACTTCACTTTGTCGGGCAAAGACTCAACTTCAAAACTCAAAAGAACAGACAATGACTCTTCTGTTTCCCCACTCTTGCCACCCTGTCTGCGTCACATCAAACGATGAGCATCACATACACCGGGAATCTTTCCCCTCAGCTGATCAACTTTTATATTTACTGCTACCCAAGTTATTACCCCTTTCATTGGTGCCCTTATCTTGAGAACAAAACAAGTCACTTTTCTTGCCCCCATTCGTTTTACTACGAGCGCATTCTCCCTCTGCCCAACAGAAACACTAACAATTATCATTAGACCACTTCTGGTTACCCTCATCGATTCCACATGACCCAACTCTTTTTTCACCCACCATGAAACCGCAAATGGATCAGCCAAAAGGCAAGAGTCCACTTTTAACAATAAACTTCACTCCTACTGTCACAGACTCTTTTTTTCCTGATCCTCGGTAGGTACCTCGGTTTCCGATAACTTCACAGCACCTACGGCCTCCGATACTTCACCCTCATTCACTTCCTTTTCTCCTCCTGTCTTCAGCTCCATCTGCTTACACTTTCTACCATTCTTCTTCAACAAACCATCTCCCTTTTTCCCACCATTTTTTTCTGACTCAAGCTCACCCTCTTCTTCCCTCTCTCTCTTAGACCTCTCTCCCTCTCTTTTTTCCCTCCATTCCTCCTCAGTTTTCCAAGTATAAGTCTCCTTATGATAATACTGCTGCCCCACTCCTGACACCCATCTTGTTCTTGCTTTCTCTATGGACTCCTTGCCCCCCTTCCTTTTAATCACTATAATTGAAGGTTTGATTGTTGGTAGCCTAATAACCTAATATAGACCTTAGCACATTTGATGATCATAATTTGAATTGAAATGATTTGAAACACAATTGAAAATGTTGACAACAGGAAAAATGTTCATAGGAAATAGTAATCACAGCAAAAAGTGTTGTAATTCCCTTCAAAATGAATATGCGTGTTTTATCCTTTTTCGACCACATAGGGGCGATATTGGCTTACGTCTCACTTCATTCATGAGCCAAGAGATAGAGCCACAATAAATACTTTATTAGTATAATCAATATGGTTTCCAAAAGATTATTAAATATGTGCAGAAAAACTTTAAGGCATCTCAGTAATCAAATATAATACCACTTCTTTTAAAGCAAATTAAGTAAGAAAAATAAAAAAAGACCTTTAGTGCCCAGTGATTGAACAGTCGTGTAATGCCTCATGCACATCTCAAATATTGCTCACACAGAAAAGGCCTTGTAAAGCTATGGTGAATATTTTGTAGCATACAGCAATTCTCTCACCAAAATCCGGTATTATTCTCTCGCATGCTTCACCGTCCAAAGGACCATATTAGGCCTATATGATTTAACATGGCTTTCCCTAACAGCAAGGTGCATAGCATTTTGGCTGTATGATCTATAGCTACCACAGTATACATTTTGTGGATTTAAACCAATATTCTTGCCATTATTAATTGGCTATACTGTACTCTAACCAGAATAGCAAACTTTCCTTCATACCATTGCCTTCCTTGTGCCCCATTGCCCCCAATCATGTATTCTAACTATACAGTTGAAGTCGGAAGTTTACATACACTTAGGTTGGAGTAATTAAAACTCGTTTTTCAAACACTCCAAATATTTCTTGTTAACAGACTATAGTCTTGGCAAGTCGGTTAGGACATCTACTTTGTGCACGACACAAGTCATTTTTCTAACAATTGTTTACAGACAGATTATTTCACTTATAATTCACTCTGTAACACAATTCCACTGGGTCAAAAGTTTACATACACTAAGTATGTAATGGCTTTAGAAGCTTCTGATAGGCTAATTGACATCATTTGAGTCAATTGGAGGTGTACCTGTGGATGTATTTCAAGTCCTACCTTCAAACTCAGTTCCTCTTTGCTTGACATCATGAGAAAATCAAAAGAAATCAGCCTAGACCTCAGAAAATAATTTGTAGACCTCCACAAGTCTGGTTCATCCTTGGGAGAAATTTCCAAACGCCTGAAGGTACCACTTTCATCTGTACAATCAATAGTACGCAAGAATAAACACCATGGGACCACGCAGCCGTCATACCGCTCATGAAGGAGACGCGTTCTGTCTCCTAGAGATGAACGTACTTTGGTGCGAAAAGTGCAAATCAATCCCAGAACAACAGCAAAGGACCTTGTGAAGATGTTGGAGGAAACAGGTACAAAAGTATCTATATCTACAGTAAAATGAGTCCTATAGCAACATAACCGGAAAGGCCGCTCAGCAAGGAAGAAGCCACTGCTCCAAAACCACCATAAGAAAGCCAGACTACGGTTTGCAACTGCACATGGGGACAAAGATCGTACTTTTTGTAGAAATGCCCTCTGGTCTGATGAAACAAAAATAGAACTGTTTGGCCATAATGACCATTGTTGTGTTTGGAGGAAAAAGGGGGAGGCTTGCAAGCCGAAGAACACCATCCTAACCGTGAAGCACGGGGTGGCAGCATCATGTTGTGGGGGTGTTTTGCTGCAGGAGGGAGTGGTGCACTTCACGAAATAGATGGCATCATGAGGTAGGAAAATGAAGTGGATACATTGAAGCAACATCTCAAGACATCAGTTAAACCTCGGTCGCAAATGGGTCTTCCAAATGGACAATGACCCCAAGCATACTTCCAAAGTTGGCAAAATGGCTTAAGGACAACAAAGTCAAGGTATTGGAGTGGCCATCACAAAGCCCTGACCTCAATCCTATAGAAAATGTGTGGGCAGAACTGAAAAAGCGTGTGCGAGCAAGGAGGCCTACAAACCTGACTCAGCTCTGTCAGAAGGAATGGGCCAAAATTCACCCAACTTATTGTGGGAAGATTGTGGAAGGCTACCCAAAACGTTTGATCAAGTTAAACAATGTAAAGGCAATGCTACCAAATACTAATTGAGTGTATGTAAACTTCTGACCCACTGGGAATGTGATGAAAAAAATAAAAGCTGAAATAAATAATTCTCTCTACTATTATTCTGACATTTCACATTCTTAAAATAAATTGGTGATCCTAACTGACCTAAAACAGTGACTTTTTACTAGGATTAAATGTTTGGCTAAGGTGTATGTAAACTTCCGACTTCAACTGTACATCATCTATCCTAGCACTGGTTCAAGGCTTTACATGCGGCTTGCTGACGCAGAGCCTTCCTACAACCTACACAGCCTTGATGTAGGAAGGCTCAGCATCAGCAAGCCCTGGACCTGAGCTAAGTGCAACCTTAAAGTGTAACCTTGCAATCCCAGAAATCGTAAAACACACCAACCTCCGATCTCTCTGTCCTTAGCCTTCAGTCAACATTTGCTTGGTATTGTTCTGTAGATGTCATCTATGTATTCCAAACAGGCCCATCTAATAGCATGCTTTCATCAAAGCCTGTAGTGTAACGAATACCTCTCACATTCAACACAATCCACTCTTACATGTATATATACAAAGTAAACCACTAGATGATGCTGTTAAAAATTAATGACTGAACATTTGTACCACAATAATATTGGACAAAATGCACCAATAATGTCCAGGTGTGCTGGAGAGTGTGTGCTTATGGAGTGGACTGATTGTCCCCTCTGGCTGTCACTTAAACCAGCAATGTCTCTTTGCTGTGGTGTCTTCTTGTTGTCAGAGCTTGCTTTTACCTCAGTCCGCTCAGAGATATAAGTGCCCACATAGTGACACTCGGAAAGCAACAGGCATCTATTAGTAGTCCAGGAGGAGATGTCCTTCATTAACATTTTCTATACCTCCCCATTCATTTTAAGCTAGTGACAGTCCTTAGCTTTCCTATGGTTATCCCACTGCTCCATGTTCCCCGTTACCCCATTCATGCCCAGCACTCTGCTCACTCTTAATTCTATATATTGGACAAGTGCAATGAGTATAGCATTCGCTTTAACGCCCGTCCACCATACTAGCTCAAAACTCTCTCCTTCAGAGGTACTGTAATAGGACTCTGTGGTGGATGCAGAGCAGCATCATGCTGCTGCCACTCCAGTGTGTTCTGTCCACTTCACGTTAAGCCCATTTCATCCCCACCCTTCATCCCTCCAGCCATGTGGTGCTCCTGTCCTGTTAGCCGAGGGGGTGTTTGGGGGAAGGGAGCAGCTGTAGCGTAGGGGGTGACACATCTGGGTCGCCCCTCGATCCCAAGAGGGGGAGGTAGCTAAACAAAGGGGGGGGGGGGGGTTCAGGAGATCTCAGTACAGCAGTGTCTGTCCCAGGCTTGGAGATCTCTCCCCTCCGCACACACCAACAAGTAGGACTCACTTCTCTGCTGTGGCCAGCGCATCTGAGAGAGAGGGAGACAGAGGAGGAGAGGGAAGGGGGGGAGAGGGTGAGAGGAAGATAGAGGAGGAAAGGGGAGGGAGGGAGTGGAGCATGAAGGGGGAGAGATGGGAGACAGAGAGAGAGAGAGAGAGAGAGAGTATAAAGGGGGAGAGGTGGAGAAAGAAAGGTGGAGCCATTGTGGGAAGGAGGGGGAGATAGAGCAACAGTGCAAAGAGAGAGAGATGCAGTCATACAGTCATTTTTTCATCAAGTATATGGGTGTTTCAAATGGCACCCTATTCCCTATACTTTAGACCAGACCCCTGTTGTCCCTGGTCAAATGTGCACTAAATAGGGAATTAGGGTATAATTTGGGACAAAAGCATAATTTCCAGTCCTCATGTTTCAAATCTCCTACCCTGTGAAACAGCAGCAGGTGGCGGTGGAGAGGGATCACCAGCGGGTAGTGACAGGCAGGGGGCGATTTCTTCCCCTGAAACACACTCACAGTCACGAACTGAACAGGATTGCAGGCCAGGGTACAGATGCAGTCTTTTTTTTGTGCGAGTCACAGCACAGCACAGCACAGCTTGCCGCACTCGCCTGGGTCAAAATCCGTGAGAGAAAGGCAGACACAAAATCATTTCATTGGCCCTGGGCATGACGAGGACTCGTTATTTCAGATTAATGCAGTGAAATATATTTCGCCAGGCGAGTGTGGCATGCTGTGCTGTGACGTGCCCAAAAAAGACTGCACCTGTAATGCTTTATTTGGATAGTACAGTTATTCACTAACTCTCGCCCTACACCTAACACTAGCTGTAGATCAGCAAGGCGTATAGACCGGATAGTACAGTTATCCACTAACTCTCGCCCTACCCCTAACACTAGCTGTAGATCAGCAAGGCGTATAGACCGGATAGTACAGTTATCCACTAACTCTCGCCCTACCCCTAACACTAGCTGTAGATCAGCAAGGCGTATAGACCGGATAGTACAGTTATCCACTAACTCTCGCCCTACCCCTAACACTAGCTGTAGATCAGCAAGGCGTATAGACCGGCAAGTTGTAAACCATCTATAGAGGACTATCCAAATAAAGTGGGACCCATTGCATGAGCAGAAATATGGGCTGGGTGTGAGTGGGGTAAGAGCTTGTTATGCTTTATTTGCACTACCTCTATATCCACATGGAAATGTACACACATTCTCTTTATATACCCCAAATAAGGCCAATGTTAGTTGCTAAAACAAGATGTTTCCAAAATGACCAAGCAGACAGCCAAATAGGTTGTTTGTTTGCCCTCAGAAAGCCTTTGATCATCTCAGAAAGAGAGAGAGAGAGAGAGAGAGAGAGAGAGAGAGAGAAAGAGAAAGAGAAAGAGAGTAAGTCTTACATCGTCCAGACAGTGTGCAGGCAGAGAAAGAGACGACGGGCAGACACGCAGTTCTGTGATTGGAGAAGAGAGAGGTACATTAGAACAGCCCAAGGCTGGGTTTCCTAAAAGCATCGTAGCACTAAGATCATCTTAATTCCATTGAAACTAAAGGGACGAACGATGATCTTAGTCCTACAATGCTTTTGGGAAACCTAGCCCAAGAGAGCAGGGGCCTGTTCAGGAGGGTGAAAAGTTACAGGAATGTTCAGATAGAAATATATTGTGTAGAACAGATATGATTGTCTGTCACCCAGAATTGAGGATTAGCTCTATCGTGTCAGCCCAGCTAGCACATTATGTTCTGAGAACCATACTGTATGTTTCTTAGCGCTTGGTGAGAGCGTGGTTTTCCTATTGTTATTTTGCAGAAAACCTTCCCACAACATTCTGGGAATGGTGCACGATACCCAGCTAGCACATAACTTTCTGAGAACCATATGTTTCTTAGGTGGGAATTTCTGTACATCAGCATAACAATTTCTACGGGTTTCCTCATGGTTCTATTTAAAGTCATGTTCTCAGAACATCAGGAAAACATTCCATATAAATGACAAGAAAACATTAGTAACATTCAAAAAAAGTTTAAACACATATACATTCTGCTCTGAGCATCAACAAAACTATATCCTCTATCTTGTATGCTCAGGTGTGTTGGCCACGCCCACTAATTGGCCACATCTGATCTTGATGAGTGCTTGTTTCCTTTGAAATGGGGTATGTTTGAATAGACTAAAATGAACATGGCATGCTAGCTCCATCCTGGTGGCGCAGTGGACTAATGCCATGGATAGAGAACAGAAGATCATCGGTTCAAATTCACTGATGCTGAGCCACAATAAAAATACATGTGTTTGCATGATTAATGCCTTAGGACACATGGAAATGAATTTGCTATCTGTATTTGAAGTTCAAATCAGTGTTATTAAAAGTCTTATTGAAACATCTTCTCAGAATATTATTTAATTACCTTGAAATAACGTATAATTTCCGTTCTCAGAACTTTAATGAAATCTTTCAGGGAAAGTAGTAAAACGTTCTCAGAACCTCCCTACAACCCAAAAATGAACATTCCCAGAACAGGCAAATTGTTTATTTCCGTTCTCAGAATGCTTTAAAAACATTCAGTTTTACCTGTCAGGAAACATATGACTTCGTTCCCAGAACCAATAGGAAACCAAAAACGTATGTTTACACAACTTCCAAGGAGCCAAATAGCTGGGAGTTCTATTCCGCATAACATTTCTATCTGCAGCATTCCTCAATGTTTGCCTACTGAACGTGGCCCAGGACTGAGTAGCTGCACTTTTGCAGGAAACTGTTTTTGGGTGGGTGCACTGCTGACGAGCCAGCTGTGAAAGTCACAACAACAACAAAAACGCAAACAATTTCAGCAGCAGTGATTGCGTGAGTGAATGGGTGTGTGGAAGTGAGAGAGAGAAAGAGAGAATGTGATGAAAATGGAGTGATTGGAAAGGGCGTGAGGCTTTGCCAGTATTTCTTGGCAACTTTTTAAAAGTATAGTACGTAAATATGTTTATTATTTCATTAACAATGTTGTTTCCCCTTTAAACAAGCTCGCCGGTCCTGGTTATCTGCTTGTCAACAGCGCCTGTCATTTGGTGCGTTCTGGGAGTTGGAGTCCTCTAAGGGACTGAATGCATCCAGCCCTCCATCCACACATCCATCCATTAGAAACCTACCCTGAAGGAGACCCCCAAACACTGCATCTTTAAAAGTCTCATTACACTGTATTGATTTATAGAGAGGGAGGGCCAATGGCTGCATACCAGGCCTATTCTTAGAGGGGATATTTATTGTTCTGTTCTGGCCAAGGGCTCCAACATAAGCAGATGCTGCTTGGTGCTCCTGCTATGAAACACTATTTTTTCACAGTATGTGGCTCATATGGTCTGGAAATCCTACCATATCACATTTGTGTTGTTAGACACTGTTGCCTGTGAAGAGATACTATAGCACTTATAGATGTCTATAGGATGAGGTAATGCTGCTACACAATTCCAGGGTTGTGTTCATAAGGCATCAAATGTATGAAAATGTTTTGAAAAAGGGAGGGACTAGCTGGATTCTTCCAATAAGAAAAGCTCATTTTAGTTTTCCGTTGCAAAACAGTTTTACAATTTTTCAGTTGTGTACTTTTATGAACACGACACAACCTTCAGGTCAAAAGTTCAAAATGGTTGGAAAAGAAACCCAAGGAATGATGATAGAACAGGCAATGATTCAAGTATGAGTTTTTTTTGAAGAGGAGATGAGGAGGGATGAGTGCTGGGTCCCTTGCCTGTCTCCTTGGGGGACTTCAGACCCTGGATCTCCCCTCTCAGTCTCTCCATCTCTTTCTCCAGCTCTCCATTCCTCTTCTCTGCCTCTTGCAGCCGCCTACGTAGATGATTGGATAAGATCAGCTTTGAATACAATGGCTCTGGTATTGGCTATGAATACTCACCTAAATATCAAAAGGCATCATTACATTATAGCTTGTATTAGCTACATATAATGTACAGTGGCTTGGGAAAGTATTCACCCCCTTTGGCATTTTCCCGATTTTGTCGCCCTACAACCTGGAATTTAAATAGATTTTTGGGGGGGTTTGTACAATTTCATTTACACAAAATGCCTACCACTTTGAAGATACTAAATATTTTTTATTGTGAAACAAACAAGAAATAAGACAGAAAAATAGAAAACTTGAGGGTGCATAACTATTCACCCCCCCCCCCCCCCCCCCCCCCCCCCCCCTCCTAGAGACACCTTTTGCAGCAATTACAGCTGCAAGTCTCTTGGGGTATGTCTCTATAAGCTTGGCACATCTAGCCACTGGGATTTTTGCCCATTCTTCAAGGCAAAACTGCTCCAGATCCTTCAAGTTGGATGGGTTCCGCTGGTGTACAGCAATCTTTAAGTCATACCACAGACTCTCAATTGGATTGAGGTCTGGGCTTTGACTAGGCCATTCCAAGACATTTAAATGTGTCCCCTTAAACCACTCGAGTGTCGCTTTAGCAGTATGCTTAGGGTCATTGTCCCGCTGGAAGGTGAACCTCCGTCCCAGTCTCAAATCTCTGGAAGACTAAAACAGGTTTCCCTCAAGAATTCCCTGTATTTAGTGCCATCCATCATTCCTTCAATTCTGACCAGTTTCCCAGTCCCTGCCAATGAAAAACATCCCCACACCATGATGCTGCCACCACCATGCTTCACTGTGGGAGGGGAGGGGATTGAACACTGATGGTGTTCTCGGGGTGATGAGAGGTGTTAGGTTTTTTTCTTTAAGCAATGGCTTTTTTTTCTGGCCACTCTTCTGTAAAGCTCAGCTCTGTGGAGTGTGTGGCTTAAAGTGGTCCTATGGACAGATACTCCAATCTCAGCTGTGGCGCTTTGCAGCTCTTTCAGTTATCTTTGGTCTCTTTGTTGCCTCTCTGATTAATGCCCTCCTTGCCTGGTCCGTGAGTTTTGGTGGGCAGCCCTGTCTTGGCAGGTTTGTTGTGGTGCCATTTTCTTCCCATTTTTTTATGGATTTAATGGTGCTCCGTGGGATGTTTAAAGTTTCTGATATTTTTTTGTAACCCAACCCTGATCTGTACTTCTCCACAACTTTGTCCCTGACATGTTTGTTGAGCTCCGTGGGCTTCATGGTGCCACTTGCTTGGTGGTGCCCCTTGCTTAGTGGTGTTGCAAACTCTGGGGCCTTTCAGAACAGATGTGTATATACTAAGATCATGTGACAGATCATGTGACACTTAGATTGCACACAGGTGGACTTTATTTAACTAATTATGTGACTTCTGAAGGTAATTGCCTGCACCAGATCTTACTTAGGGAATTCGTAGCAGAGGGGGGGGAATTGGCACGCACCACTTTTCCATTTTTTTGAGAGAGAATTTTTTGAAACAAGTCATTTTTTAAATTTCGCATCACCAGTTTGGACTATTTTGTGTATGTCCATTACATGAAATCCAAATAAAAATCCATTTAAATTACAGGTTGTAATGCAACAAAATAGTAAAAACTTTTGCAAAGCAACCCATTTGTCTGCTGAGTCTGTCAAGTATGAAAGGAAAAGGTGAGGAAGACTCATTTTAGCAGTAGAGCAAAACTGAAATAAAAGCATAGGCCCCATATCTACCTGTGTGTGCCTAACAATGTTTGTCCTTCTGCCATGTGGTGCTGCTGCCATGTTATGTTGTTGTCTTAGGTCTCTCTTTATGTATTGTTGTCGTGTGTCTTTTCGTGATGTGTGTTTTATCTAAGTTTTTTATTTTTTGCCTCTTGGTAGGCCGTCATTGTAAATAAAACATGTTCTTAATTGACTTGCCTGGTTAAATAAAGGTTAAAAAAGGTTACCAATTTTTTTTATATATGTATCTGTCTGTTTCACTCAGAAGTGATCTAACCTATGCAGATCTTCATCAAGTACTGAATTCTGGTCGTTCTCCTCCTCTTCCTCCTCTGTTGTGGTGTGAGTCGACTCTGCAGTACCCTGCTCCAAGGCTAGGGGGAGCTCAAGCAGGGCAGGCAGGTTGTCAGGCGTGGTCAGGACATCTCTGAGCTGCCACATCTGACTCTGAAAGCCCACAGCACCCCTCTCAGTGTTAGACATACACCGCCTGATATAGGTTAACATTGTGTAGCCCTCAGCATCAGTGGAGGCTGCTGAGGGGAGAGCACAGGTTATGCTGAGCACAGGTGTTTGGTGGCACCTTAATTGGGGAGGACGGGCTCATAATCATGACTGGAACAGAGCTAATGGAATGGCATCAAACCATGTGTTGGCATCAAACCATGGCATCAAACCATACCATTCCACCTATTCCGCTCCAGCCATTACCACGTGCCCGTCCTTCCCAATTAAGGTGCCACCAACCACCTGTGCTCAGCATAACCTAATCTAGCAGCCGTTAGTATTTATTGCATGCCTAACTTTGACGTATGCCACAAACACATTCAATATGTTGCTAGCTCAGGAAGAGCTAAGCATTTTTTCACTGCTTAGTGACACACGAGATGAGGAAAGCACTTAGCGTTCCTGCATAAATAAATGGACATGTATGTGTAACAGGGTGGGAGTCCCAACCTACAGCTAATTAGCTAGTGGTTCCACATCGCTTACCTGACTACTCAAATTGTCCTTAGTAGCCAATCTAGCAGTTAGCATTCTAGTCTTGATTGTTAAAACGTAACTCAGCTAGTTGTTAGGTGTGGATAGTCAACCTACAAGCTTATCCTGGAAATTGAAGCTTGGCAACCCAAGGTGTCGCTGGTGGTCAATCTCCATCATGATGTCACGACTGCGATCCAAGGCACCTGTCTGTCTGTAAGAGATACAAAAACCCCCAGAAAGAACAAAAGACAAAGAAAACATTATAACTGTGTTGATATAGTTTTGTATGATACCCCATTAATTTGGGGTACTTTGATACTGAGACAGTATATGATATGAATGTGACCTTGTAGCTGTGTAGGAGTAGCCAACGAAAGCCAGGTGAACTCCGATAGGGGCCTTGTCCATAACATCACTCAGTGTTTCCTGTAGAACACAAGACAGCATTACAAATAGAGTGCTTTATATGTTTATATGTTATCTGCTATATTTGCTTTTCAGGCTTGCTTCTGGAGCCATGTAATATTCTGTGGAGTCCCTTAAGGCTCTGTATTAGACTCCTTTACATTTAAATGGATCGTATATAGATTGTAGATTGTATATTGACTTTTCAGATTAATACCATTTCACTGAGGCAGTCATCCAACACATCAAAGTTGGAGGTGTCAGTGGCGTTGGAGACTTCAGGTTGGAAGGGTGCTGGAAGTTCATGCAGGGAGCCCCAGTCTAGTCCACAGAAGAAGGGGTGGGCTCTGAAGTCCCCAGAACCCCTGGCCCCCATACGATCCTCCCTCTCACAGATTAGCCCCATGATGAGGGAACGGGCCTCATCTGAAACCTCGGGGCCAGACGGGGGGAACTCAAAGTGCTCCTGGGGGGACATAATGGTTGGTTCCTCTTAGTTCTTCAGAGTTCTTTAGGTTTGAGCTCAATACATACCTCTTTGCACTCCTTGCAGATGTATAAGAAAATGGTCTCAAAGATCACTATGGCCCAATCCCAAATTGACCCCTAAACCCATACACTTTAAAAATATGTATATTTAAACAAAAAAAAGTTCTACGCCCTATGCACTTGCAGAGATCTGATTGGTTTTGACAGGTGTAAGCAATATTATAATAGCTCTAGGAAGCTATGTGGAAGTTCCACCATACTGCTTGTACTAATTTAATTCTCTAATATCTCCACAAGTGTAGGGTTTAGGGGTAGATTTGGGATTGTAGTTCTTGTTCGACATCCTTCCCTCTTCGTATTTCCTATGACTTTTTGCACTGATATCTACAGAAACATATGGAAAATGTTCTGATGACCCTCAACATGTTCTCTTGATCAATCTGTAAGATTAGTTTCTGTATAAAGTCATCATCGTACCTGGAAGTTCATGATCTTGGCGTAGGTCTCAGAGATGGAGTCTGCGTAGAAGGGTGTGGTCCCCTGCAGCATCTCATAGGCACAGACCCCCAGGGCCCACCAGTCACACTCAGGGCCGTAGCCTCCCCCTCCCTCCACCGCATGCAGGATCTCTGGGGACAGGTAGTCGGGTGTGCCCACCGCCAGGGAAGAGTACACCTGCAAATACACAGACACATGTCAAGGCACACCAATGCATTTACAAAAGTTAGAATTCCATCATCGGGATAGCTCCCTGAGCATTTACAAAAGTTAGAATTCTATCTTCGGGATAGCTCCCTGAGCATTTACAAAAGTTAGAATTCTATCCTCGGGATAGCTCCCTGAGCCTTGGTTTTAGCTCGAAGGGCTTACACAACCTTGTGACTCACAGTAGACCCAGGTTCGATACCCACTCATGTTACTTTTGCACAACAGTATTGTGGAGTAAATTGTGAGTATTTTGTGGCCCTTTGGGGTCTCTCACCATGCCATCCTCCTGGACCCTCAGACAGGAACCAAAGTCCCCCAGCCTGACGTGGCCCTCCGCCGTCAGCATGATGTTGTCAGGTTTGATGTCCCTGCAAAGGGGAGAGTGAAGGATGCAAATCTGACTATGCACATTCACAGGTCTGAACATTATTCTTACTGTTCCCAGGTCATCTATATGAGATTTCATAGTTCATAGTTCTTGGAACCCTTGACTCAGAACTTGCGGTGCATGGACCAAAATGAAACCATTAGATGACGTAGACAGTCCACACTCAAAAAGAGACTTCTCAAGTTCTATTATGCTTATTTATTCATGCATTCCAGAGTCAACAAACATTATTTGAACCTCTCTTGTAGGTCCTCCAAAGTAAGGAACAATGTTCCCTGTTTTCTGAGAACATTTCTTCCAGAAAAATGACTGTTTTCAGAACATTACGGCGGTATTCTAGGAACACTACAAATTGTTTGCTGGAGGTTGTCATGTTGCCAGGTGTCTCTGACCAACTAACCTGTGAACATAGCCCATCCTGTGGATGGAGTCGATCGCCATGACCATCTCAGCCAAGTAGAACTGGGCCATGTCCTCAGGGATACGGTCGCCAAACTTACTGAGCAGGGTCAACAGGTCACCACCCACGTAGTAGTCCATCACCAGGTACTGAGAGAGAGAGAGAGAGAGTGAGCGAGAGAGAGAGTGAGCGAGAGAGAGAGATAGAGAGATGTGAAGAATAAAAAATTAAGAGAAAGAAAGCTTAAATTATTATCCCTTGGTGTATTTCAAGGGAAAGAAACTGAGGGAAGTGACTGAATCACACCAGGTAGACTGCAGTCAGATGTGAAGGCTGAAATGACCCTGATGTTTGCGATTTGTCACTAATACCCACCAGGTAATTGTCGTCCTGGAAGGCATAGTGCAGCTCTGTGATCCACCTTCGATCACCCTTCAGCAGAACCTCTCTCTCCTCCTGGTAACAAGCTGTCTACAGGACAGAAACACAAAGACGCAACACAGAGAGACAGATGGTCTCACATCCCAGCTTGGTTCCTTGGAAGTTGTGGGAACATACGTTTTTGGTTTCCCGTTGTTTCTGGGAATGAAGCCATAAGTTTCCTGACACGTAAAACGGAACGTTTTGAGAACCCTTTTCTGGGTTCGTTCCTTTTTGGGTTGCAGGGAGGTTCTGAGAACATTTTACTATGGTTTCCTGAAAGTTTTCCTGGGAGGCTTTATTAATGTTCTGCGAACAGAAATGATATCTTATTTGAAGGTAATTAACCCTCTATGGCATGACTTTTTATTTTGGGGGGAAAAAATATTTCACCCAATTTTTTTTTGGGGGGGGGGGGGGGGGGGCTTGCGGGTCCCTGATAATATATCTATCATCAAATTTGTCGTCCATTCCCCCCCACCCCACACCCCTGAACCAGACATTGGTTTGTTGCGTCAGGGCTGAAGTAAGGAAAACAAGCGATATATGAATTAGAACAAAAGTTTTATTTTCCATAGAAACATATAAGCCAACATCCAAATGACTGTCTGTGTGTGTGTGCGTGTGTGCGTGTGTGTAGGGGTTAGCCTATGTGTGTGGGTATATGTGCGAGTGTGTGTGTGTGTTTCAGTGTGTCTGAATGTGTGTTTTTCTGGGTTATTGTTTGAATCAGTGTTTCTCTTTTTGACAAAGCACACTCTGATTTCCAATTCTGTGTGGAACCTCAGGATGCAGTTGCTGGTGGATGTGAAACAGAGGTGGACATCACATTTCTGGCACTTAGCTTTTGGTGTACCTGTGCACCCTGGTACCTTGCATCTCCCCTTCTTTTCAGCCAGACTCATTCAGTGGGCTGTGGCATCCAGGCGCACATCAGGGACTGGAATTGGAGCAGGGGTCCTTTCCTCCTCTTCTCCTCCTACTCACCAGCAATTGTAGAACTGGGACGACCTTTCTTGCACTCCAGACTCTTTCCACTTTTGCATAGGCCTTCAGCGATGTATGATTTGAAGGTATACAGTTTCATTTGTTCCTTCTTTCTCATACCAGTGCCTTCACAATCTCTTCAGTAGAGCAGCCAGGTTGTCACGACAATCATATCCAGGAAGTGGAACACCAGCCGGTGGTACCACTTCTTTGCTCTGATTTTGTTCCGGTACAGTGCACTCAGTGAGTCAAGCAGATCCACACCACCAATATCCTTGTTGTATAATCTTTCACCACAGCAGGGCAGGGGACTTTGGTGATCATCTTTCGCTTGAGATCCCACCTGTCAACCTCAGTTTTTTTTGATGGCCTCCCATCTATTCAGTATCATGGTGTCAGCAACTTGGGACACTCGGCAGACTTTGTTCCAAAACATGCGGGTGCCTGGTAAAGCAAACAACAACATGTACACCATAATACTCAGGAACTGCTCCAATTCTTTTGTTGTGAGGTTAAGGGGCTTGTTTGCATTACATTGTATTGCATATAAACTTGACAAGCCTACAATAACTTCCAGAATGTCTTCAGTGAAAAACTGCTTGAAGTACTGGAGGGGGACATGATATCATCAGATCTTGAAAGCAGGCCCTGCCATTCTGGGTAAGCATTGAAGTATGCATTGTGGGGTGTTCTCCACCAGGGTAGGCGTGGAACATCAACCACTGCTACATCTTCATCCTCAGACTCAGTCTCATTGTCAACAGACAGGCATTCCCCTTTAAAAAATAAAGCAGGAAGCACACATTTGAATGTGTCATATACCCTTCTTTATCCACTAACGCACGCGCACACATTACTTTGCTGAATGACCCCTAACTGACCCCTGACCTCCTAACTGTCTGTAAAACCTGATTCTGGGATCTACTCTTCCTGACTCTCCTCAAGCTCATGGTCCTCACTGTCAGAGGGAATGACCCTAACTGCTCGATGATGTTCCTTCCGCCCATAAAATGTTCTTGTGTCCATTTCCTGTAAGTATCAGTAGATAGTAAAGTAAAAACATTGACCATGGTCATAATTATGCATCCAAGCACATCTCCAAACTTTAGCATGATATTGCCCGAACAAAAGTGGTCTAACTGCACAATGTTGCCCTGAGGAAACAAACCAAAAAACACTGTTTTAGTATATAAATAAAAACAAAATAAGTCTTTAAACAATCAAACATACTTCTTTACATACTCATGCACATGCATATATTTAAAAAAAAAGTTATTTCAATTTAAACATGTTAAAAAGGGATTTCATCTTACCAATTGGTGGCAATGTGTCCCATGCGGCTTTGCTTTCTGAAAGGACTGCTCCACCCCAGACAAAAGGCCACACTCACTTCAGCCCCTCATTTCATAGGACACAGACATGTCCGGTGATATTATATATATACACTGCTCAAAAAAATAAAGGGAACACTAAAATAACACATCCTAGATCTGAATGAATGAAATATTCTTATTAAATACTTTTTTCTTTACATAGTTGAATGTGCTGACAACAAAATCACACACAAATTATCAATGGAAATCAAATTTATCAACCCATGGAGGTCTGGATTTGGAGTGACACTCAAAATTAAAGTGGAAAACCACACTACAGGCTGATCCAACTTTGATGTAATGTCCTTAAAATAAGTCAAAATGAGGCTCAGTAGTGTGTGTGGCCTCCATGTGCCTGTATGACCTCCCTACAACGCCTGACATGCTCCTGATGAGGTGGCGGATGGTCTCCTGAGGGATTTCCTCCCAGACCTGGACTAAAGCATCCGCCAACTCCTGGACAGTCTGTGGTGCAACGTGGCGTTGCACCAATTGGATTCAGGTCTGGGGAATGGGCGGGCCAGTCCATAGCATCAATGCCTTCCTCTCGCAGGAACTGCTGACACACTCCAGCCACATGAGGTCTAGCGTTGTCTTGCATTAGGAGGAACCCAGGGCCAACCGCACCAGCATATGGTCTCACAAGATGTCTGAGGATCTCATCTCGGTACCTAATGGCAGTCAGGCTACCTCTGGCAAGCACATGGAGGGCTGTGCGGCCCCCCAAAGAAATGCCACCCCACACCATGACTGACCCACCGCCAAACCGGTCATGCTGGAGGATGTTGCAGGCAGCAGAACGTTCTCCACGGCGTCTCCAGACTCTGTCACGTCTGTCACATGTGCTCAGTGTGAACCTGCTTTCATCTGTGAAGAGCACAGGGCGCCAGTGGCGAATTTGCCAATCTTGGTGTTCTCTGGCAAATGCCAAACGTCCTGCATGGTGTTGGGCTGTAAGCACAACCCCAACCTGTGGACGTCGGGCCCTCATACCACCCTCATGGAGTCTGTTTCTGAGCAGACACATGCACATTTGTGGCCTGCTAGAGGTCATTTTGCAGGGCTCTGGCAGAGCTCCTCCTGCTCCTCCTTGCACAAAGGCGGATGTAGCGGTCCTGCTGCTGGGTTGTTGCCCTCCTACGGCCTCCCACGTCTCCTGATGTACTGGCCTGTCTCCTGGTAGCGCCTCCATGCTCTGGACACTACGCTGACAGACACAGCAAACCTTCTTGCTACAGCTCGCATTGATGTGCCATCCTGGATGAGCTGCACTACCTGAGCCACTTGTGTGGGTTGTAGACTCCGTCTCATGCTACCACTAGAGTGAAAGCACCGCCAGCATTCAAAAGTGACCAAAACATCAGCCAGGAAGCATAGGAACTGAGAAGTGGTCTGTGGTCACCACCTGCAGAACCACTCCTTTATTGGGGGTGTCTTGCTAATTGCCTATAATTTCCACCTGTTGTGTATTCCATTTGCACAACAGCATGTGACATTTATTGTCAATCAGTGTTGCTCCTAAGTGGACAGTTTTATTTCACAGAAGTGTGATTGACTTGGAGTTACATTGTGTTGTTTAAGTGTTCCCTTTGAGCAGTGTATATATATATACATATATAATATATATATACATATATAAAAAAATATTATCAAAAAGGGGTGCTGTGAGGTCCAAAAAGGTTGTTTGTTACCATGCCATAGAAGGTTAAATAACATTCTGAGAACAATAAGATTTTGAATAACACTGTTTGCGTTAACTGTTTTGAACTCCAGCCATACATAGCAAATTCATTTCCATGTGTCCTAAGGCAGTGTTTCCCAACCCTGGTCCTCGAGCACCCTCAACAGTACACAGTTTTTTGTGGCCCTTGACAAACACACCTCAGGGAACCATTTGAGAGCAGTACTTTAAATAGAACTATAAGGAAACCTGTAGGAAACGTTACTCTAAAGTACTGAAATTCCCTCAGAAAAAAACTTTCTTAATGTTCTCGGAACTATTTCAGAACATTCCCAATGTCAAACCAGTTGGAGAACGTTCCTAGAACATTACTAAAAATGTAATCAAATGTAACCATGTTTGAACTTTTAGGAAATGTTCTGTTAAAGTAATGATACACCAAAAAAATTAAGTTATTTTAATGTCTTTAAATTTGCTGAGAATTTTCCAAAGTCAAGCAACTATCCTGCACCATTTCTAGAAAGTTGTGGGAAGGTTGTATTGCAAAATAACCATAGGACTACTTTCTCAGAACGTTATGTGCTAGCTGGGATGTTGTTTTACAGTAGACGCAAGAAGCAACAAAGAAGTTGGTTCTAATACAAAATGTATCCGTTGTTGTTAATAGTAAAACCCACTAAGGACAGACATTATTTTAATGTCTAGTTTCAAATTACATTTGATTGAGTTGTCAATGAATGTGAATTTAACATGAAAACAAGAAACATTTGAACCATGTCATTATATTTAGCTTTAAAATGATAAAATATTGTTACTTACACCAGATAAGTGCAGTGAAACATGTTGTTTTACAGGGTAGACCATAGCTTAAAAACTCTTTATGTTGATTTTAGCAAATATAATCAGTTTTCCATGTTGATTCAATGTCATCACACTTAATTTTTTGTAGTTGAAACGACGTCGATTCAACCAGTTTGTGCCCAGTGGGAAGGTTCCTGTGTATGTGTGTTTACCTCTCCTCGCTTCAGCATGTCCCACTTATTCATAATCTTCAGCGCGTACACTTGCTGTGTGCTACGCATCCTCGCCACAGCCACCTATAAATACAGCAACACACACGTTACCACGGAGATAAGATTCAATTGTCCAAAGTGCACCTTGACTTTCGGCGTCCTCTCACCTCACTGAAGGTCCCTCGACCAATCACCTTCAAGATATGGAAGTCATCCCTCTTGATGCGTGTCTTCTTCACCTGCCTCACCAGGGGCTCCGCTGTGATTGGAGGAGAGAGGGCAGAGAGGCTGTTGATTTCACGAGAAAAGACATGGAAAGCGGGTGTTTGAAAATAAATAAATTCTAACTAGGGTCAACCTTTGTATGGAGAATATATTTTATACACTCACATCCTCCAAAAGCAGGCCTGACAAGCCTGGATTAAGGACTAGATCTAGACACTGTGCTTGTTCATGTAGATGGCCCTCAACACACACACACACACACACACACACACACACACACACACACACACACACACACACACAGACTGTTAACAAGAAGACCTCCGGGCATCCTGGCAAAAGCTGTCTGTTTCCTTTAACCTTTCAAACAAACACTTCCAAGTGTCATGGGTCACCAGCCTCCTATGAAATACAACCCAGAAACAGCCAAAACACACGCATGTGTATTTTTGTGTGTGGTTGGAGAGACTGTGGATCAGATGGTAGAGCATGAAATTTGCATTGCCAGAGTCGTGGGTTCGAATCCTGCTAGACCACCACGCTAAAAATGTATGCTCATATGACAGTAACAAGCAGCCAGATCCCCTTTAAGGCACTGGTGTTCTGAAATAGTCTAAGAGTGTGTCTAAGAATAGCTGCCACCGTTTAATACTTTTTTAAGGCAAGTTTTCCAGCCCCTTGGTTTTCTTTTTTTCTTCACTCCCTTCTCCTGTGGGGAGGAATGCGAGCGAGACCAAGGCAACAGTATAAACTGTTTTAGTGGGGAGAGAGAGGGGGGGGAGAGAGAGAGAGAGAGAGAGAGAGCGAGAGAGAGAGAGAGAGAGAGAGAGAGAGAGGAAAAGAGAAATGGAGAGAAGGTTCCAGACCCACTCAGCCTTTCAGGCATCTTGTAGAAACAACCAAATATTTTGGCTTCCTTGATTGTGTCCCAAATGGCTCCCTATTCCCTATATAGTGCCCATAGAGCTTTAGTCAAAAGTAGTGCACTATGTAAGGAATAGGGTGCCATTTGGGATGCAGATAAATTCCTTTATAGACTTCTAGAATGGAGCGATGTACTTGTGCACAGCGGCTGTTGTGACTGGCATGTGACTGTAGATTTGGGGAATCTGTCCAGGATTTTCATCAGGACCAATACCAACAATGTGGACAGCCAATATTGAGGCTGTACAAAACCATCTCTTTAGCTCATAGCAATGCTTTGGAACACCCAAGAACAGTGGATCTTAATACTTCGCATGCGGTGACCCATATAAAAACTTTTTCATTGGACCCTCAACACATTTCTTGCGACTCTCCAGATGAATAAGGCAATTTCTGCAACCCAGCCATCAGACCTGGGTTCAAATCTTTTAAGCATTTGCTTTAGCCAGCCTAGAGTACCGGATTGGCGTTGTTTGCGCATTTGGGACAATTGTATTGGTTCCAATGTGCCAGGCAAGCTTAATCAAAAGCAGTGTAGGAACCCACCAGCCTCTCTCTACATGTCAGAGAATGACTCCGGGGTGAAGTTTCACTTGGACGCTGATCTTGCGACAGTTTAGCATTTTCCTCACTAATGGTTAAGGTTAGGATTGTGGGAGGGGGAGCTGATCCTAGATCTGTACCTAGGGGAAACTTCACCCAGGAGTGTCAGCAGGACATGCTTGGTTGATGAGAGATGATGATTGTAAAACCACAGGAGAGGATATGGGGTCAGAAATCACCATTCTTCCTTTCCACCCATCCTGCCCAGCTGTATTCCCCTTCACACACACACACACACACACACACACACACACACACACACACACACACACACACACACACACACACACACACACACACACACACACACACACACACACACACACACACACACACACATACACACACATACACACACCACACCACACCACACCACACCACACCCACTGGTTGACAGAAAACAGGGCCTGATGGAAAGTATGGTATGGTGTGGGGTGGGGGTGGGGGGGACGCTGAGAGTCTTTCCTCTCCTCTCCTCTGCTTTCCCGCCTGTGTTGTTTACCCTAGTCCTTTAATGATGGAACAGTGCCAACCAGCCCAACCAGCGCACAGTGCCAACCAGACCAACCAGCACACAGCCTCATAAATGGACATGTCTTTCCTCCAGGGAGATGGAAAGAGACAGAGAGAGGAAAAGAGAGAGCGAGACAGAGGGGGGGGGGGGGGGGAGGTAAACATTCTCAAAAAGTTGAAAGATACAAGTAGAGAAAATGACTTGTCAAGGTTGGGTCACATCAGGTTAACCCTCTAGTCAAGGTTGGGTCACATCAGGTTAACCCTCTAGTCAAGGTTGGGTCACATCAGGTAAATCCTCTAGTCAAGGTTGGGTCACATCAGGTAAACCCTCTAGAGTCTGGAGTGACAGATGGGTAAGTTAGGTGACTTTTTTACAGCATCCACACAGCATCATTTGACTTTTGCAGAATCTATGCACCCCCTCCTCTATTTGGCATCTTATAACAAAGATCCTGATTTTTAGGGAGATGGTATAATAATGCAAAATATTCAATGCGAAATACCAATATTATACAGAGTATAAGGAACTATCCCAGGTTGAATACTCATAGCTCCTCTGTAGCTGCTGACACATGATCATTCCATGATATCCCACTGGGCACAAACATCAGTTCAACGTCTATTTTTGATTTACATTTGGTTGAGTTGTCAACTAACATGAATTCAACGTGAAATCAACCAAAAATGTCACAATGACATTGGATTTAGGTAAACATTTTTGGGAAAATAATATAAAATTCCCTTACGGGGATTACTTTTTGCAAATACAATCAGTTTCCACGTTGATTCAGCGTCATCACAAATTAATATTTTTTAAATGACGTCGAAACAACGTTGATTCAACCATTTTTTCCCCAGTGCGTAATACATTTGTGGACAACCCTGGCTTTGCATCCTCAAAGCGGGAGAAATTATGTTATGTGTTTTCCCTCTCCTTACATGAGGTCTATACACTGAAAGGTCAAAATAAGAAATGAGACTCTAATAAGACCTAAAACCCAGACTTAGACACGCATCGCTCTAGTCCTATTGAACTACGTGCCAACAGTACCGGACACTTGTTTTACGGCAGCGAAAAGGTCTGGAAGTGGAAAAGGAGATGGAGCCACAGCTTGTTTCTGAGCATGTTGACTCTGGCCATGTCCCCATCAAACACTCGTCCTGTTGTTAAGGCCATGTAGGGAGTGACCAGACCAGACCAAACCCTACACAGAGAGAGATAAAGAGAGATAAAGAGAGAGAGAGAGAGAGAGAGAGAGAGAGAGATGGGGGTAGGGGGAGAAAGAGGGAGAGAAGGGCACACACAGATACAGACCGAAAGATTCAGAGACAGAAAGAGACAGGTCACAGTGAGAGACGGACGGACGGACAGACAGACAGACATACTCTGGTGCTGGTTTGATCCTTGCAGACTGTGTTAAGCGGTTTGATCCTTGCTGACTGTGTTAAGCGGAGTTGAATGGCGATCTAACCTGCTCAGCCTAATCTAAGCTACCCTGATGCATCACTGGTCATCCTTCCACATCTAACACTGTAATCACAGGAGGTTGGTGGCATCTTAATTGGGGAGGACAGGCTCGTGGTAATGACTGGAGCAGAATAAGTGGAATGGTATCAAATACATCATACACATGGTTTGCAGGTGTTTATTGCCATTTCATTTGCTCTGTTCCACCATTATTATGAGCCGTCCTCCCCTCAGCAGCATCCTGTGACTGTCATGTACCCTCATCCCACAGCGAGCCTGGACACATGCTCAGACCAAAATAGGAACCTCCATCACTGACATTTGATAGCCCTTGGACACTAGACTAAATCGCACACACACGGATGCATGCGGACCCACACACACACAAAAACCCAATTTTGTGTGCACGCACGCACACACACACACACACACACACACATTTATGAAGTATTTTGAAATACTGTACACTGAAAGTTCATTCATTTAGAGCACAGGAGAAATCAAGTCTACTGTAAGCACTGATCTGACATGGCATAGACTAGTGGAGGCGATGCGGTGGAACCCTTTCCAACTGTGTCAGATCAGTGATTACTTCAAGGTAGAGAGGAGGAACATTGTATATACTGTGACATGTATTGCCATATGTGGACTCATTCACCATATGTTACAGCATACAGTATGTCTGACTTAGTTGAGAGTTCATTGGCTTGGGTGACAAAAGTCAGAGAGATAGAGAGAGAAGACGGAGACAGACAGAGACTGAGACTGAGACTGAGACGGAGACTGAGACTGAGACTGAGACTGAGACTGAGACTGAGACTGAGACTGAGACTGAGACTGAGACTGAGACTGAGACTGAGACTGAGACGAAGACGAAGACGGAGGATAAAGGTTGAAGGGTTGAAAAGAGCGGCGGGAAGATGTGAGGAGTTCTTGTCACATAGTCCATGTCCAACAGAGAAGCCAATGTTCCCAATAAAACAGGTTAGTAGCTTAAGGGGCAGTCAGTCAACAGTCCTGTCATTTCCTACTGTACAGTGTGTGTATGTGTGTGTGTGTGTGTGCGTTAAGACTGACACCAGCTGATTTATCCCAGGGGCTCATGAGGACTGGCAGAGGGTTACCAGAGGGGTGTTGGCTTGTACAACCTTGTTTCTGCACTGCACTCTTCTACTATGAGAACAGTTTAGACTACACTTTATATTATACAATGTGGTACAGTGGTAATTGAAAAACAGTCACCAACAACAAACACATGCTGAGCACACCGTGCTCTATGTTCACGACACAGCCCATTGCAATACAACACTGCATACACATCATTGGCAAGATGGTTGTATGATGTCTGGATGGGAGTTGTTGGATGAAGGGAAATCATTGCGGCTATTTTTGATCTGAAAGTGAGAACGCACACACACACACACACACACACACACACACACACACACACACACACACACACACACACATACACCCCTCACCCCCACACACACCCCTACGCCCCATACAAAGAGCCGTATGAGCAATGATGGAGCAATGCAGTCATCATACCATGTCTGTGTGTGTGTCATTGCCCTGTGAAACACAGTCCAGAGACCTCTCCTCCCATGTACACCCGCCATAAAGGGAGAAGAGAACCTGAGTGGTGTGTGTCACTGGGTTGCTATGTCTCATATGCACATTTCAACGTTTCCATACAGATTGACAGGAGGACGGGACTGAATAATGACTCATGGGGGTGTTGTGATTTTGTGAAAACACAATGTGACAATCCAGGTACAAAAGAGTGTTTCTATCTTGTCTTTCTTTTGCATCAATGCAAGAAATGTGTTTTCTTTCAAATACTTTGTGTTCTTAATTTCGTTTACATGGAGCAAAGAAACCAATGGATAATACAAAAAGTGCAAACTCCACACATTAGGCCTGCCGGATAAGCATATTCAAACACAGGCAGGTTTTAGACCCTCAACAGTAAATAAACATGGAAGATAACACACACATACACACACACACACACACACACACACACACACACACACACACACACACACACACACACACACACACACACACACACACACACACACACACACACACACACACACACACACACACACAGAGTAAAGCTTTTCCAAGTAAAACACTGACCCCATTGTAGGAAGCTCGAGACGTACTTCTCCCTGGCAAGGGGTAACGAGTGGAACTCTTGGTACACCCCCACTAGCAGGTCCAACAGTGTCTGCAGTCCAACCGGCCCTGGGGCCTGGAGTTCCAACAGCAGTAGGTCTGAGTCACGAGGTCCCGGGCCCGCCGACATGCTGTTCAGCAGAGGAGGGCCTGGGTTCAGCGGTGCTGCAACTCCCTGGAGTCCATGGAGACTGGTGGCTGGTTCTGGAGTGGAGCACTTCTAGCCACTGTCCCCTGTTTGTTTCACACCGGGGCTTCCTGTAGTTTACAGTGCCTCCCCGCTCTCTCTCTTCTTCCCTGTCTCTGTCACTCTCTCTTTTTCCCTCCCTCTCTCTCTCTCGATCCGGCTATCCTTGCTCTGTGCCCCTTGCAACTCCCCTGTCATCTGTCAGTCCTTCACTCTGTACAGTGTGTGTATTTGTGTTTGTGTGTGTGGGGGGGTGTGGTTGTGTGTGACTGCTGGGGGCTTACACCAGCTGAAATGTTCCACTGTCTGTCTGTCACTTTGTCTGTCTGTCTGTCTGTCCCTCTGTCTGTCTGTCTGTCTGTCTCTCTGTCTCTCTGTCTCTCCGCCCCCTTATTCTTCTCTCCCCGTGACTCTACAGTGTCTGTTAAGCATGCAGTTACTCCGACTCTAACTCCAGCCCTTTTTTGGTGCGTCCCTTCTCTCCCTCTCCTTCTTTCTCTCTCTCTCCTTCTGTCCAAATGCAGTGTCTGCAATATTACAGTAGATGGAGGATTGTGTTAATGTGTAAAAAAGATTGTCTCAATTTTTTCCTCCAAGTGACTTTTTGCTTTGTAATCTCCGTCTCCCGTCCACCTCATACGTCAATTCTTCCGTCCTTCTAAAACTTCAAAGTTCAAAATATTCCACCTCTTTCACAGAATTGTATCTCCATTTTCTAGAACTGTATGTGGTCAAGCCAAAACATACACTACTCTGTACCACAGGTACATGTTTTATGGTCTCCTCAAATCTCACTACAGTTACAGAACTGTCCACGGTCCATGAGATATTTCGGTCCCTCAACCTTTTGCAGACCCTCCAACTCACCTCTCTCTCTCTCCTTCTGTCTTCACAGCCCTCCTCCCTACCTTCTTCATGCACTCTTTTCAGGGGCACAGTGGTTGTCCACTTCTCTTTTCCAGCTCACTGGCTCTGAAAATCCTCAACTCACTCAGTCTGTCCACCCGTTTATTCTCTCTGTCTGTCTGTCCTTCTCTTCTCCCCCGGTGTCTGTCGCTCATTGTTTGTCTGTTAAGCTTTCCTCCCTCTCTCGTTCTCTCTCTCTCCTCCCAACTTTTCTGTTTTGATTTCTCCAGTGAACTGCCCCCTTCCTCTACTTCTCTGTTTATAAATACACCACTGCTCCTGCCTCCCTCCCTTCAAATCAGCCTCTCTTTTCCTTTTCTTGTCTCTCTATTTTATTTGAATGTTTCATTGTTTTCATAGCACATCCTGCAGAAAGCATGCTTTATGCTGACGTATACTTACTGCTATTATAAACTAGTTACCAACTTAGTTAGAGCAGTAAAAATACATGTTTTGTCATACCTGTGGTATATGGTCTGATATACCGCGGCTTTCAGCCAATCAGCATTCAGGACTCGAACAACCCAGATTATAATTCAATACGGTGTTCATTTAAACTCCATATTGATAAGTGTGTTTTGAATTGTGTTTGTGTGCGTGTGGGTACACACTTGCATATTGTGCCTCTCAGGGCTGGGTGTCTCAGGCCTTGCACACTCCTGGATTGCATCCTTCCTGGCAGATCCCTCCTAACAGGTGACGTGGAGAGGATCTGTGTCTGGACCACTTACTCGTACTACTGGTGCCCCCCCAGGGCTAGGCCCTCTCCTCTTCTCTCTATACACCAAGTCACTAGGCTCTGTCATATCCTCATATGGTCTCTCCTACTCAACTACTTTTCTCCTTCCCCCCTTCTGACACCCAGGTGGTGACACGCCTCTCTGCAAGCCTGACAGATATCTCAGCTTGGATCTCACCTAAAGCTCACCCTTGACAAGACGGAGCTGCTCTTCCTCCTGGAGAAGTCCTGCCCGCTCCAAGACCTCTCCATCACGGTTGACAACTTCACAGTGTCCTCTTCCCAGAGTGCAAAGAACCTTGGCGTGACCCTGGACAACATCACTGAGTGTTAATTTAACTCCTGAATCAACACTAGAAATGTTACACCGGAAAATCAACACTAGGTAACACTGGTCAATTTGCTGTGTAGATGTGTGTTCATATAGAGCGTGCATGTGCCTGCGTGCGTTCCTGTATGCATTGTACATGCATTTCTGTCTTTTGTTGGTGCACATCTATACTGAACAAAAATTTAAAAACAACATGCAACACTTTCAACGATTTCCCCGAGTTACAGTTCCTTTAAGGAAATCAGTCAATTGAAATAAATTCATTAGGCCCTAACCTATGGATTTCACATGACTGGGCAGGGGCGCAGTCCTTTGCCCACCTACTTGGGAGCCAGGCCCACTCCCTGGGGAGCCAGGCCCAGCCAATCAGCATGTTTTTTTTCCCCACATAAGGGCTATATTATAGACAGAAATACTCCTCAGTTTCATCAGCTGTCCAGGTGGCTGGTCTCAGACGATCCCGCAGTTGAAGAAGCCGGATGTGGAGGTCCTGGGCTGGCATAGTTACACATAGTCTGCGGTTGTGAGGCCGGTTGGACGTACTGCCAAATTCTCTAAAACGACGTTGGAGGCGGCTTATGGTAGAGAAATGAACATCACATTCTCTGGCAACAGCTCTGGTGGACATTCTTGCAGTCAGCAAGAAAACTTGAGACATCTGTGATATTGTGTTAGGTGACAAAACTGCACATTTTAGAGTGGCCTTTTATTGTCCCCAGTGGTATAATGATCATGCTGTTTAATCAGCTTCTTGAGATGCCACACCTGTTAGGTGGATGGATTGTCTTGGCAAAGGTGAAATGCTCACTAACATGGATGTAAAGGAAATATGTGAGAAATAAGCTTTTTGTGCTTATCAACATATTCTGGGATGAACATGGGACCAACACTTTTTCATGTTGTGTTTATATTTTTGTTCAGTGTAGCATATCTGTATGTGCACAGTGTGTGTTTGTATTATGTGTGCATAGCATATCTTAGACTTAATGAATAAGTGTGTGGTGCCCATGTGAGAGGGTTTGTGTACTGTTGTGGAGCCCACAGCAACAACAGCATAGCAGTGTGGTGCAGACGGTGTCAGTGGAATGTTTTCCTAAGGAAGTGGTGCTCTGGGACACGCCAGGGAACAGAACACTGGGCAGCTAGCTTGCCATGTGTGTTTTGTCCTATATTTACATTTTATTTATTTTATATTTTTAATCCCAGCCCCCCTCCCCGCAGGAGGCCTTTTGCCTTTTGCCTTTTGGTAGGCCGTCATTGTAAAAAAGAATTTGTTCTTAAGATCTTAACTGGCTTGCCTAATTAAAAAAAACATTTTTTTTAAAAGCTTCACCCTTGTCAGACCCAATGCTGATCTAATGTTAGCATTGACTGGTTAATATAAGCTGGGTAAACTGATCCTAGATCTGCTTCAAGGGTCAGTTCTGTCCAGAACCAATGCATGCTGGGAGAGTAGTGTGGGCACCAGGGTTGGGGTTAATTTCCATTTCAATTAGTTGAATTCAGAAAGTAAACTGAAATTCCAATCCCAATGTTCCCTTTTTTCAGTTGACAAAATATCACTTTACCTCCTTGAATAGTTTCATTAAAATGGAATTGACCCAAACCCTGGTTGGTGCCCACATAGACCACACAGAGTAAAGAGAAGTTGCCTCTAGATTCTGATACATGATCAGTTTTTGCATTTTACCCTAAATAGTTGTGGTTAGGATTTGGGGGAGAGTAATCTGACCCTAGAGACGACTTCTACCCAGGCACAGTGTGGGCGCTCATGCAAAGACAGAGACAGAATCCTCCTGTGAAAAGAGGAGTTAATACTCTGTTTGAGGGACACATCTTAACATGTGAGCCACAATACAGTAGAGCCCATGAGTCATTGGGTGTCCCCCAAATGGCACCCTTTACAGTACACTACTTTTAACCAGGGCCCAGTGCGCCATATAAAGGGAATAGCTTGCTATTTCAGAGGCATCCATTATCAAGCACACACTATGAGACACTGTCTGGGTCTTTATTTTACTAGGCAAGTCAGTGAAAAACAAACTCTTATTTTCAGTGACAGTCTAGGAACAGGGGGTAAACAGCCTTGTTCAGGGGCAAAACGATATATTTTTACCTTGTCAGCTCAGGGATTCAATCTAGCAACCTTTCAGTTACTAGTCCAACGCACTAACCACTAGGCTACTTGCCGGTCTATTGTACAGCAGGAGAGAGAAGTGCTGTTCAGTCACGATAGAGTACCACTGCACACAGAATAGAACAGAATGTAAGAAAATATAATAGTTATTTAGAATAGAATAGATATTTATGTCCATTACAAGAGAAATGTGATATTTTGCTGACAGCAGCAAACAGAAACATACTGTACACACGTGACAGGCTGGGAGCTGCACACGGTAAGCCGCAGTGCAGTGCAGTGCCCCTGGGGTTGCTTTGGCATTAGACGCCTTGCTCAAGGGTACAACGGTAGTAAGTGTCACCTGAAAACCTGTCAGAAGTGCCCCTGTCAGTCGTGCTATTCAAACTTGCAACCCTGGCTCACCGATAATCGTTTACATGTACTAGTGCCGCCAGGTGGTCAAAAGCAAGAATGACCCATGAATTGAACTGTATTGGGCAGAGCAACTCTAACCTACAGACCAGCAACACAATCACATGCACTATCAATAACAGAAGCATAAAGACGCTGGACAAAACGCTTTACATCCATTTATTCTCTGGAAATCTGAAATCGACTCCGAGGTGAAGTTTCCCCTAGGTACAGATTTAGGATCAGCTTCCCCTCCCCAACCCTAACCTTTACAGATTAATGCTGTTTTTTGTCCACTTTTGATACAGTCCTGAAATGTTTAGCATGTCAGCAGTCAAGTTTTCAAGATATTGGAATTTCAAGAAGCAAAGTGTCACTTGCCACATCAATATGCATTTTTTTTAGTTTGGAAAATGAAAACTGAACCAAGATCAGCGTCTAGAGGCCACTTCCCCCTACAACAAGAAATGGCAACCAACAAAATGTCAGTAACCGTAGCATTAACATGTAATTTCAAGTACATTTCAGAGGTATAGCATGCTCTGTCTAACAGTATTATCAGAACGTGTCTGTGTCCATGTGCTGTCTTACTGCAGCTTATGCTCTAGCTCTACTCTGATCTGGGGATATACTCATTTGTGTTAACCCTCCATCACTAAAAGACATCTATACCTATTAATTAAAGTAATCATAAAAGTATGATTTGCATAAGTAGTGCACTATAAAGGGAATAGAGAGCCATTTTAGACACCGTTATTTTGTGTGATGTAAAATATGGGGTGCTTTATTAGCTGGGTCATATTTACTAGGACACAAACGGAATCAAACAAGCTGAAACAGGACTACCTGAACTCCTGCACTAATGAATACTTCCCTGGACTCTCTGTCTGCGGTGGACATTTTTCCCATGGCTCCTTAGTGGCCAACCCCGTGCAACGATAGTCACCATGATGTCACCTGCTCGTTTTTAATTTAAAGTGAAGTTAAGCCGGTCAGTCAGTAAAGCTGGCTTGGGATCGTGTGAGTGCATGAGGGTGTAGGTACTTACTGTATGCATGTGTCAGTGAATGGGAGACAGAGAAGAGAGAGAGATAGAGGTCCAAAGAGAGAGAGAGAAGTAAAATAACAGAAGAAAGACAGAAACAAAATCCAAAAGAGCATCAGACTTGGGTTCAGTTTTCGGGTGATGTTCCTGATTGATTTGATTTGACTATCTTCTGAAGTCAGTACAACCATTTCCAGGACTCTCCGTTGGAAATGGTAACCCGGTTACCCTCTCCCCACAGGTAAGACCCGGGGGGTGACGCTTCCCCTAGACACTGATCTTGGGCTGCTTTTCCTCCAATAATTGTTAAGGATATGATTTTGGGAGGGGAAACTGAATCTAGATCTGTACCTAGGAGAAACTTTACCCCGGAGCGTGGGCCAATGCTAGAGCAGTAACATACAAGCTTGGCATTGGCAGCTCAGTACTGACTATCATTCTATAATATGTATCCCAAAAAATTAGGGAGTGTGACAATATCTAGAGCTAAAACGAAACTGTTCAGGGAACCACAAATTGTTAATGTAAATAGATAACATAATGCAAATGTGGTTATGTTGGTTAGTGTCTGTTGGTTCCTGTTACATTGATGGTGTTGAGCGCAGAAAGGTTGTTCCTCATTTTGTGTGCTTGAATGTTTACCGGTCAGTAAGCGATCATTGACAACAGAATTTGTCCGTATTAAAGTTGGGGTCAATTTCAATTCAGTTCCTTCAGTATACAAATTTAAATTCAATTCACGATATCAGAAGGGCAATTCATCTTCAATGAGGATCATTCAATTCACTTTTTCAAATGAATCCAAAATAGAATTGATCCTAACTCCATTCAGTATTTCTGGTGTCCAGGATTGGGGTCCCACCCCCACTGGCAATGGAACCCCATCTGTGTTGTGACTTTGTGTCCTTGTTTTCTGCCTTATCATCCCTCTCTCCTCCCCTTCCCCCTTCACTTCCTCTTTCCCCAGGAGGGGTGATGAGTCATGTGGGCGTGCAAGCCTGTTACCTCATTAAGGTCTTACTGTGGGGATTTAGCTAACGAGGAGGAGGAGAGACTTTCTCCCCCTCGCCATTAAAGCTACAGCCTGTGATTTGGAAACCACATTTGACTCGAATTAATGGAACACACTCCAGACATTACAATGAGCCCATCCTCCTATAGCTCCTCCCACCAGCCTCCACTCTACATATAGAAGAGGGCAGCCCCCAATTGCCCTGTAGAACAGCAAGTGTTGTTTGGGGACATAATGTCACCTGAGCAGTGAGCTTTGATGCATTTCTGCTGTATTACATCAGTCGCTGAGGCTTTGCTTCGATTAAACTACTTTATGATACAGAAAAGAAAGAAGATTCCTTTGTCTTGAGTCTCAGCCAAAACCATCTTAGATATTGTGGATACTGTATGTAAAAACACTTGTTGTCTAATTAAAGCTAAAGTCTACGATTTGAAAAACAACTAAATGTCCGTCCGCCACTAAGCGATGGTGCTGGAGAAATGTAACCACTGAAATTCATAGACATAGCTACAGTGCCTTGCGAAAGTACTCGGCCCCCTTGAACTTTGCGACCTTTTGCCACATTTCAGGCTTCAAACATAAAGATATAAAACTGTAATTTTTTGTGAAGAATCAACAACAAGTGGGACACAATCATGAAGTGGAACGACATTTATTGGATATTTCAAACTTTTTTAACAAATCAAAAACTGAAAAATTGGGCGTGCAAAATTATTCAGCCCCCTTAAGTTAATACTTTGTAGCGCCACCTTTTGCTGCGATTACAGCTGTAAGTCGCTTGGGGTATGTCTCTATCAGTTTTGCACATCGAGAGACTGACATTTTTTCCCATTCCTCCTTGCAAAACAGCTCGAGCTCAGTGAGGTTGGATGGAGAGCATTTGTGAACAGCAGTTTTCAGTTCTTTCCACAGATTCTCGATTGGATTCAGGTCTGGACTTTGACTTGGCCATTCTAACACCTGGATATGTTTATTTTTGAACCATTCCATTGTAGATTTTGCTTTATGTTTTGGATCATTGTCTTGTTGGAAGACAAATCTCCGTCCCAGTCTCAGGTCTTTTGCAGACTCCATCAGGTTTTCTTCCAGAATGGTCCTGTATTTGGCTCCATCCATCTTCCCATCAATTTTAACCATCTTCCCTGTCCCTGCTGAAGAAAAGCAGGCCCAAACCATGATGCTGCCACCACCATGTTTGACAGTGGGGATGGTGTGTTCAGGGTGATGAGCTGTGTTGCTTTTACGCCAAACATAACGTTTTGCATTGTTGCCAAAAAGTTCAATTTTGGTTTCATCTGACCAGAGCACCTTCTTCCACATGTTTGGTGTGTCTCCCAGGTGGCTTGTGGCAAACTTTAAACGACACTTTTTATGGATATCTTTAAGAAATGTCTTTCTTCTTGCCACTCTTCCATAAAGGCCAGATTTGTGCAATATACGACTGATTGTTGTCCTATGGACAGAGTCTCCCTCCTCAGCTGTAGATCTCTGCAGTTCATCCAGAGTGATCATGGGCCTCTTGGCTGCATCTCTGATCAGTCTTCTGAAATTATCAGTATGAGCTGAAAGTTTAGAGGGACGGCCAGGTCTTGGTAGATTTGCAGTGGTCTGATACTCCTTCCATTTCAATATTATCGCTTGCACAGTGCTCCTTGGGATGTTTAAAGCTTGGGAAATCTTTTTGTATCCAAATCCGGCTTTAAACTTCTTCACAACAGTATCTCGGACCTGCCTGGTGTGTTCCTTGTTCTTCATGATGCTCTCTGCGCTTTTAACGGACCTCTGAGACTATCACAGTACAGGTGCATTTATATGGAGACTTGATTACACACAGGTGGATTGTATTTATCATCATTAGTCATTTAGGTCAACATTGGATCATTCAGAGATCCTCACTGAACTTCTGGAGAGAGTTTTCTGCACTGAAAGTAAAGGGGCTGAATAATTTTGCACGCCCAATTCTTCAGTTTTTGATTTGTTAAAAAAGTTTGAAATATCCAATAAATGTCGTTCCACTTCATGATTGTGTCCCACTTGTTGTTGATTCTTCACAAAAAAATACAGTTTTATATCTTTATGTTTGAAGTCTGAAATGTGGCAAAAGGTCGCAAAGTTCAAGGGGGCAGAATACTTTCGCAAGGCACTGTATATGGATGCAAGGACTGACCACCCATGAAATTAAAATTATATTAATTTATTATACCTTTATTTCAACAAGGAACACAGACTGAGACCAAGGTCTCTTTGACAGCTGGGCCCTGCGTATACATGTTTACACATACAGTTTATGTACAATGATCAAGAAACTAAACAAGACCAACAAACCGATCACAGATAACACAAAAAATACAGCAGCAGATTACATTTACACACAGGTTATTCCCCTAACAGGTTATTCCCCTAACAGGTTATTCCCCTAACAGGTTATTCCCCTAACAGATTATTCCCCTAACAGGTTATTCCCCTAACAGGTTATTCCCCTAACAGGTTATTCCCCTAACAGGTTATTCCCCTAACAGGTTATTCCCCTAACAGATTATTCCCCTAACAGGTTATTCCCCTAACAGGTTATTCCCCTAACAGGTTATTCCCCTAACAGATTATTCCCCTAACAGGTTATTCCCCTAACAGGTTATTCCCCTAACAGATTATTCCCCTAACAGGTTATTCCCCTACCAGCACAAGAACTTGCATTACCCAAAATTATATTTTAAACCATGGCCGGGATTCAATCAAAGGCATGTTGTCGACAACCGCACGGAACATGACTCTGTAGGTTCTTGTGTGTGTGGCTGTGTTAATAGTGTTAAATGATATCTGTGTGCTATGTGGTGGTATCTTGCTGTGTTTTAACACACTCTTCTTGTGTCTGTGCAGTGTGAATGTGATGACTGCTCCAGTGGATTCAGCAGATCCAGTGCAGAGGAGAGAGAGCAGAGTCTACCAGGTACTCTCACTCACTCACTCACTCACTCACTCACTCACTCACTCACTCACTATGTATGACAAAGTGACCCACAAACTCAATAACTCTCTCTCTCTCTCTCTCTCTCCCTGCCACCCCTCTCTCCCCTTGCCTCTCTCCCCCTGCCTTTCTCTCCCTGCCACCCCTCTCTCCCCCAGATCTTCCCCTGCACCCTGACTCCCATGGCCACAGAGTCAGAGTCGTTTGCAGAGGACCCTATTCACCGCAGGGGGCGGCTGCCTTCCATCGTGGTGCAGACTGACGAGGCAAGCGAGATGGGGGAGCGGCGCTGCTCCCAGGGAGTGGAGGAGAACGACCTCTTCAATGAGCAGAGCCTCCCCCAGACAGAAAGCTGCATCAGTGGGGACAACCAGGATGATATGGTGGTGCTACAGGGGTAAGAACCAGAGATAAAACTAAGAGGGACAAAGGCTCACTCAGGGAAAGCTCTTAGGCTTAGGCACATGTGTAGATCTGAGAGGCCTGGATAGGTGTAAGCACAACGGCTGCCACGATATTGCTTGTACCTATACAATTCTTCCAGATCAGCACAAGCGCTAGTGGATGCTTGCCCTCAACCCACCCACCCACCCACCCACCCACCCACTCACCATCTCTCTCTCTCTCTCTCTCTCTCTCTCACAGAAGACGAAAGAGTTCTATTACGGCTCAATCCCTCAACGTCGCCCTTTTGACTCCTCCCCATTCGCCCCTCCGCGAGACTGCCCCGCCCAAGCCTGAGGAGATGAGCCAATAGGAGTGGAGCACAGTGACGAAACTACGGAACTCTTTCTGACATCACCATCGGAACTCTCTCTGACATCATCCGGACATGCAGCCTGTGGATTTTTACCTCTCCGATATCTTATGTGACATAAGATGGCATATTTCAAGATAGACGGAAAGGTTTTTTCTCATTTAATGGGTTTTTATTATTGTTTACTGTTAAAATAAAGATTTAAAATGCCATATGATATTAATTGAAACGTTAGGGCCTCCCCTCTTGGGAAACTAGTAAAAATGTGTACATAGAACACAAATACAAAAAGATATTAGCTACCTGTAGTTTTCAGACTGTGTTCAAGAGACAAATCTGTTGCTATGTGACAACATGGAAACAAGCAACTGGCTAGGGCTGCCTCCCTAATGGCATCCTATTCCCTATATAGTGCACTATTGACCAGAGCCCTATGCCCCGTGGTCAAAAGGAATGCACTATATAGGGAATAGGGTGCAATTTGAGATGCAACCTAGGTCTGAGAGATGCTACAGTGCAGTGGGCTACAGTGCAGTGGTTTCGCCTGCGCCAAGTAATAACGTTCGATAAAAGACTATGGTGTCCTCTACCGCCGTCATGGAAGTCACATTATTCGCTACCTGAAACAAATAAGCCCATTACACACTCAAGTTGTACAGTACCAGTCAATAGTTTGGACACACCTACTCATTCAAGGGTTTTTCTTTTCTTTTCTTCTTCTTTTATTTTATACATTGTAGAATAATAGTGAAGACATCAAAACTATGAAATCACACATATGGAATCATGTAGTAACCAAAAAAGTGTTAACCACTGACAGCTTTTCACACTCTTGGCATTCTCTCAACCAGCTTCACCTGGAATGCTCAAAGGAGTTCCCACATTATGCGGAGCACTTGTTGGATGGTTTTCCATCACTCTGCGGTCCAACTCATCCCAAACCATCTCAACTGGGTTGAGGTCAGGTGATTGTGGAGGCCAGGTCATCTGACGCAGCACTCCATCACTCTCCTTCTTGGTCAAATAGCCCTTGAAAAACAAATGATAGTGCCACTAAGCACAAACCAGATGGGATGGTGTATCACTGCAGAATGCTGTGGTAGCCATGCTGGTTAAGTTTGCCTTGAATTCTAAGTAACTCACTGACAGTGTAACCAGCAAAGCACACCCACACATCACACCTCCTACTCCATGCTTCACGGTACGAACCACACATCAGGAGATCATTATCAATTCTACCATGAAGGCCTGATTCTGAGTCTCCTCTGAACAGTTGATGTTGAGATGTGTCTGTTACTTGAACTCTGAAGCATTTATTTGGGCTTCAATTCCTGAGGTTGGTAACTCTAATGAACTTGTCCTCTGCGTCAGAGGTAACTCTAGGTCTTCCTTTCCTGTGGTGGTCCTCACGAGAGCCAGTTTCATCATAGCGCTTGATGGTTTTTGCGACTGCTCTTGAAGAAACTTTCAAAGTTCTTGAAATTTTAACTGACCTTCATGTCTTAAAGTAATGCTGGACTGTCATTTCTCTTTGCTTATTTGAGCTGTTCTTGCCATAATATGGACTTGGTTTTCACCAACTAGAGTGATCTGTTGTATACCCCCCCTACCTTGTAAGAACACAACTGATTGGCTGTTTGAGCATTAAGAAGGAAAGAAATTCCACAAATGAACTTTTAACAAGGCTCATCTGTTAATTGAAATGCATTCCAGGTGACTACCTCATGAATCTGGTTGAGAGAATGCCAAGATTGTGCAAGCTGTTGTCAAGGCAAAGGGTGGCTACTTTGAAGAATCTCAAATATAAAATATATTTTGATGTGTTTAACACTTTTTTGGTTACTACATGATTCCATGTGTGTTATTTCATAGTTTTGATGTCTTCTCTATTATTCTGCAATGTAGAAAATTGTAAAATGTAGAAACACTTTTGACTGGTACTGTACAACTGATGTACAGCACATTTGGCACAATGGTTGTGATACACTCTTTATTTTTGTGATCAAACTGAGAATTTGTGTGCACATATCTTTTTACACAACCATTGTGTGGTGTCTCCACAACAGTTATGTAACACTTTTGTCAAATTGGTTGTACATCAGTTCAACAAGCTGCTTGTGTCATTACTCCTGCATAGTTACTCCTGCATCTATCTCCCTGTTGATAATCTTGTAGAGACACGTTTGGATTTTATTGAGACGCAAGCAGCCGCACAGTAGAATTAAAAGGTAGAAATCACTTGTTTGGAGACATTTTGAAAAGAGGCTGAGAAATAATTGAATGACGCTACATAGTATTGTGTAGGACTACTATACTATTTTGATATCTTTTTTTATTACCATACTACTAGTACGTTTTTGTGAGCACGTGCCACTGATTGGGACATTCAAATGAGGATATTGCACTTCTCTCTAGCACAAAAAAGGAAAATAAATGAATACATGAACATGGCTCATCATGAATATTCACCAGATAATTTTTATTCATCACGAATGCATGCAACTTCTAATTGTGGCAACACAGATGTGTTTGTACATTATCTCCTTGGGTTGAAATTCCTTTAAGGACTATTGAATATTTTGCCCGCCAGGCACCATCAAATAGTATACGTTGGAGCAAACCCAAATGGCCCATATTGAGTAAAACTCTGCATTTATGTGTAATATTTCATCAAAGATATTAGTAAACACCTCCTTATCGAATACTGGTCTGGCATAGTCTTTCCCAATGTGAAACAAGAGCACTGAAACTCAAGAAACCCAGCATTTCTGTGAATCCATCCAATTACAGTGCATTGGGAAATTATTCAGACACCATGACTTTTTCCACATTTTGTTACGTTACAGCCTTATTCTACAAATTGATTAACATTTTAGTCTTAGTTGTTTTCATCAATCTATACACAATACCTCATAATGACAAAGCAAAAACTTTTTGTTGTTGTTGTAAATTTATAAAAAATATATCATTTACATAAGTCTTCAGACCCTTTACGCAGTACTTTGTTGAAGCACCTTTGAGCCAGTGAAGCACCTTTCACCTTTCAGTCAGTGCTTAATTTGAGCCACCTCTCTGTTTTGGACTGTTTTGTTCCGGAACCTACTTGGCTGGATCCTGTACCACTCGTGGCATGAAAAATAATTCACTTTTTTCAATGTAAAAATTATTTTAAAAAGCGATCAAAGTTAATTTGAGTTGTCTCTTCATTAATTCTCCTACCTCCACAAAAAAAACAATTATGTGAAAAAGTGCATTTTCAGCCTGGGCCTAATATTCTAAGAGTTGATTTGTGTTGGGCCGGCCGGGCTTATGGTTTGCGCGACATTGTAACATGTTTGAGACCAACGCTTGGTGGTGGCTGTGTGAGAAACGCACCAGTATCTCTCACATAACTAGAATGAGATTCCATTGATATGATCCCTCTCCCTCACTGCTCTGGTAGACATGAGCTTGCAACTCATGCACTTAATCATTTCTTTCCTTAATGAAGCACTGCAGCAACCCTGATAAATTAAAATACATTTGCCAAAATTATTGAATTACTGCTGTCTGTTAATGAAATCATTCAGAATAGCCTACTACTGTACACCATGAGAAGGCCTATAATTTAGACAGACGATCAATAGCTTATTTAAAAAAATAGCCTAGCTGTGGATTGTAGCCCAATAACAAGGATTAGCCTACAAATCTGTCAGTGAAAAAAACATCATGCAGACAAAACAGGCCTTTCGCAATATTTCAAATACAATCGAGGGAAAACACAGGTTGGAAAGCAAATGGCTTCTGCTGAAAAGCGAGGACTCTGTGCTGTAGGCTACCAAAATATTTGATCAACTTATATTATAAAATATTGTTTAACAAAAGAGAGAGAGAGAGAGAGATAGGTTTTCGGCACGAGTGCATCAGCCATCACCAGTGAATGAGCTGTGCATCATTGGGTGAGTCAGTGAAACTGGAAAGCATTTTTAGGACTATAATTTCCTCCTCATATTGTAGCCTACGATTTGTCTCCAGACACCTATGCCTAGGCGGATGGGGGATGCAAGACAAGGTAGTTTTCATTGATCTCAGATTTTCAGTTTGTCAGTGTCAAAGTAGCCTGCCATTTTGATAATTTGTGCTCTATTAAAAAATATTTTGCCAAAGTCTCCAGTCATGTAAAATGACGTAGAATTGCATGAAATGCGTTTATAAAAGGCCACGTTTTTCCCAGGCCCTTGGCCACTAAAAATGTTCCCCATATGTGCAAGTCCTTTAAATGCTTCTATTCTACTGCTCTGTCACTACACAAATGCGATGATATGCATGCTTTACTATAAAGGTGATAATTTTTTTCTCATGCATTCCGATACCTCAAAACTTCCCAGGTCACCCCCCTCTTGCGCTCACTTTTGGTTCCGGCACCTCCCGTTTTACAAATTAACCACTGCCTTCATCAGGACAATAACCTAAAACACAAGGCCAAATCTACACTGGAGTTTTTTTTTTTTTTTTTCAACTAGGCAAGCCAGTTAAGTACAAATTGTTATTTACAATGACAGCCTACCCCAGCCCCGGACTACGCTGGGCCAATTGTGCAACGCCCTATGGGACTCCCAATCACGGCCAGTTGTGATACAGCCCAGAATCAAACCAGCTTCTGCAGTGACACCTCCAGCACTAAGATGCAGTGCCTTAGACCGCTGCGCCACTCAGAAGCCCTAAAGTTGTTTACCAAGTTGCTCCCACTCTGAAGTTGCTTACCAAGAAAACAGTGAATGTTCCTGAGTGGCCGAGTTACAGTTTTGACTTAAATCTACTTGAAAGGACCTGGAAAGGGTTGTCTTGCAATGATCAACAACCAATTGGACAGAACTTGAAGAATTTAGAAAATAATAATGGACCTTGCACAATCCAGCTGTGAAAATCTCTTAGAGACTTACCCAGAAAGACTCACAGCTGTAATCGCTGCCAAAGGTGCTTCTACAAAGTATTGACTCAGGGGTGTGAATACATGAGTAAATTAGATATTTCTGTGTTCGTGTTTCAAGTAACGATGCAGTTACACTACCAGACCTCACGTGGGCAGCACAACAGCAGGCCAACTCCACTTCGCTCTCCAACCATCGCCCAATAACTCCAATGCAATTTCCAACAAGCTACAGTTACACAATCACTACTTGAGCATAAGGGCATTTTAGAACAAAGGATCTTGGAATTTTGCTGCTAAAATGACACTGAAGATGGACGAGACAACTGCATCCTCATGCATTATTTATAAAGCAGAATTTGTAGGCTACTGTGGGTTACAAATGTTCAAGCATGTCTCAAATAATTGAATCTAGACCTCCCAGATGTCTATTTCTGAAACAAAACTCTGTTGCGAGGCACAAAAGGAGCACAATTGCATTACTGCCATTTTAATAGTTGAAGAGTAGCAATACAACCCTTTAATCTTATGTTTACAGTGGTCCTCCACATGTAAAAAAGTATCAACCAACTCTCATCTCGTATATTAACTCTGAGTGGTACTCAACATGGAGCTTGGAGCTTGAAGGAACAACTACACGTACGACATCCATATTAGGACAGTTGTGGCTGCTTCACTTGATGAATGGTTGTCTCTACCGTTTTGCCCTCTGTGCTGTTGTCTGTGCCGAACAATGTTTGTACCATGTTTGTGCTGTTACCATGTTGTGCTGCTGCTGTGTTGTTGTCATGTTGCGTTGCTACCATGCTCTGTTGTTGTCTAAGGTCACTCTTTATGTAGTGTTGTGGTGTCTCTTGTGTCCTGATGTGGTAGGCCGTCATTGTAAATAAGAACTTGTTCCTAATTGACTTGCCTAGATAAATGAAGGTTAAATAAAAATAAATAGAAAAATCAGACAAATCTGTCAGTTTCGAGAAAAAAAAAACTCAGTTGGCAGTTGTTGTCAGAGCATGCAGTAGGGCCCACTGGAGGCTGCTGAGGGGAGGAAGGCTCATAATAATGGCTGGAACGGAGCAGGTGGAATGGCATCAAACCATGTGTTTGATACCATTCCACTCGAGCCATGACCACGAGCCCATCCTCCCCAATTAAGGTGTCACCAACCTCCTGTAAAATAGGCCTACTACTGACAGAGATCCAGATCTTACATGACCTCGTGCTGAAATTGATTTTTGTGGCGTCTTTCACAACATTTCACAATGCTGCTTTCACAGTAGGCTCATTGTGCTGTTACTGTTTCGTCTGTAAACAACACAGATCAACTGGGCTGTCACAGGAGTCTAAACAGTGGGTGAGAGCTGCTGTCCATGCTGCAGAGAGAGCAGCACCTGCAAAGCACATCGCCTCTGAACTTTAAATCCTAGCAGACAAGGAAACCACAGGTCCCTCCACCAGAAGCGGGCTAAATATAAAAGCACTCCATGGCAACGAAGATATAAAAATTAGGCAACCTCTGGGAGAGAACGGGCGAGAGAGAGGAAGAGGGAGAGAACGAGAAAGAAAGAGAGAAATAGAGAGAGAGAGAAAGAAAGAAGAAAGAAGGAGTGAGGCTCCATTGAAAACCAAGTGAAGAGGTCGATGTTCCAGACAGTGTATGTTAAAATCACATTACATAATTTCACAAATAGTTTCATCTTTACTCATTAATTTTATACAACAATTAGATGCAAGCCTCACAACTGAGACTCTTGTATAAATAGAGTTATGGTAATGTGGCTGTATTGTCTTTCCTGAGGTCACCAAATTGTGCAAAACGGACCAGTTCGTAGCTGGCTACTTCACCGACCATTCATACATTCTCCAGAACATGAATATTGTTCAGTTCTGAAGTTCTGTGATGTGGAAGAAGTTCCTTTGTTCTCTCTATGAAAACTCACTCTCTCTTACACTCTGGCAATGAGGAGAGAACTCCTCTAGGAATTTATGACCTGCCTAACAGAGCCTGTTGGTAGGGGGAAGAGAGAGAGGTGGTGAGAGAGAGAGAGGGATGGTGCAGAGAGAGAGGGATGGTACTCTCTATCTCCAAAGAGGGCAACGTCATGACATAAGCAAGCGAACTGGCACTGGTAGTATAGGATAATGGAGAGTGAATTACATTACCAGTAAAATGTTTGGACACACCTACTCATTCAAGGGTTTTTCTTTATTTTCTATATTATGGCAAGAAGAGCTCAAATAAGCAAAGAGAAATGACAGTCCATCATTACTTTAATATGGAAAATTTCTAGAACTTTGAAAGTTTCTTCAAGTGCAGTCGCAAAAACCATCAAGCGCTATAATGAAACTGGCTCTCATGAGGACTGCCACAGAAAAGGAAGACCCAGAGTTACCTCTGCTGCAGAGGATAAGTTCATTAGAGTTACCAGCCTCAGAAATTGCAGCCCAAATAAATACTTCACAGAGTACATATAACAGACACAACTGTTCAGAGGAGACCGCGTGAATCAGGCCTTCATGGTTCAGTTGCTGCAAATAAATCTCTACTACAGGACACCAATAATAAGAAGAGACTTGCTTGGGCCAAGAAACACGATCATTGGACATTAGACTGGTGGAAATCTGTACCTTGATCTGATGAGTCCAAATGTGAGAGTTTTGGTTACAACAACCGTGTCTTTGTGAGACGCAGAGTAGGTGAACGGATTATCTCTGCATGTCTGGTTCCCACCATGAAGTATGGAGGAGGAGGTGTGATGGTGTGGGGGTGCTTTGCTGGTGACACTGTCAGTGATTTACTTAGAACACAAGGCACACTTAACCAGCATGGCTACCACAGCATTCTGCAGCGATACACCATCCCATCTGGGTTGCACTTAGTGGGACTATCATTTGTTTTTCAACAGGACAATGACCCAAAACACACCTCCAGGCTGTGTAAGGGCTATTTGACCAAGAAGGAGAGTGATGGAGTGCTGCAGCAGATGACCTGGCCTCACAATCACCCGACCTCAACCCAATAAATATGGTTTGGGATGAGTTGGACCGCAGAGTGAAGGAAAAGCAGCCAACAAGTGCTCAGCACATGTGGGAACTCCTTCAATACTGTTGGAAAAGCATTCCTCATGAAGCTGGTTGAGAGAATGCCAAGAGTGTGAAAAGCTGTCATCAAGGTAAAGGGTGGCTACTTAAAATATTTTTAAACACTTTTTTGGTGACTGCATGAAAACTTTCATAGTTTTGATGTCTTCACAGTCAAAATAAACGTTTTACTTTTTACAAAATAAACTTTTTTAACCAAACTTTTTACTGGTACTGTATACAAATAATTTCTTCATCATCTTGCTAGATAGCTATCTTGATGAAGCATTTATTGTTGTGTTCATTGTGCTGCACTTACCACCCAATTCCATTCATATTACTTACGCGTGTGACTGTGGCTTAGTTAGTAAGCTAACATTAGCTAGCTAGCGAACTAATGAGCAGGTCAAATCAAATCAAATTTTATTGGTCACATACACATGGTTAGCAGATGTTAATGCGACTTCATGATGAAGGAAGTGAGTGCTACAGGGCGATAGTCGTTTAGCTCAGTTACCATTGCTTTCTTGGGAACAGGAACAATAGTGGCCCTCTTGAAGCATGTGGGAACAGCAGACTGGGATATGGATTGATTAGGGATTGATGGAATATGTCCGTAAACACACCAGCCAGCTGGTCTGCGCATGCTCTGAGGACATGGCTAGGGATGACATCTGGGCCAGCAGCCTTGCGAGGGTTAACACGTTTAAATGTTTTACTCACGTTGGCTGCGGTGAAGGGGAACCCACAGGTTTTGGTAGCGGGCCATGTTAGTGGCACTGTATTGTCCTCAAAGCGAGCAAAGAAGTTGTTTAGTTTGTTTGGGACCAAGCATCTGTGTCCACGACAGGGCTGGTTTTCTTTTTGTAATACGTTGAATTGCGACTCCACTTTGTCTCTATACAGACGCTTAGCTTGTTTGATTGCCTTGCGGAGGGAATAGCTACACTGTTTGTATTCAGTCATGATTCCGGTCACCTTGCCATGATTAAAAGCAGTGGTTCGCGCTTTCAGTTTTGCGTGAATGCTCCCATCAATCCCCGGTTTCTGGTTGGGGAAGGTATTAATAGTCACTTAGGGTACAACATCACCGATGCACTTGCTAATAAACTCGCCCACCGAATCAGCGTATACATCAATGTTGTTATCTGAGGCTATCCGGAACATATCCCAGTCCACGTGATTGAAGCTATCTTGAAACATGGAATCAGATTGGTCGGACCAGCGTTGAACAGACTTGAACACAAGCGTTTCCTGTTTCAGTTTCTGATTATATGCTGGGAGCAACAAAATGGAGTCGTGGTCAGATTTGCCGAAAGGAGGGCACGGGAGGACTTTGTATGTCTCACGGAAGTTAGAGTAGCAATGACCCAGAATTTTACCAGCCCGGGACGTGCATTCGATATGCTGATAAAACTCAGGGAGCCTTGTTTTCAGATTAGCCTTGTTAAAATCCCCAGCTACAATAAATGCAGCCTCAGGATATGTGGTTTCCAGTTTACATAGAGTCCAATGAAGTTCTTTCAGGGCCGTCGAGGTGTCTGCTTGGGGGGATATACACGGCTGTGATTATAATCGAAGAGAATTCTCTCAGTAATGCAGTCGGCATTTGATTGTAAGGAATTCTAGGTCAGGTAAACAAAAGGACTTGAGTTCCTGTATGTTGTTATGATCACACCACGACTTGTTAATAATAAGGCATACACCCCCGCACTTCTTCTTACCAGAGAGATGTTTGTTTCTGTTGGCGCGATACGTGAAGAAACCGGGTGGCTGTACCGACTCTGATAAGGTATCCCGAGTGAGCCATGTTTCCGTGAAATAGAGAATGTTACAATCTCTGATGTCTCTCTAGAAGGCAACCCTTGCTCGAATTTCGTCTACCTTGTTGTCAAGAGACTGGACATTGGCGAGTAGTATACTCGGGAGCGGTGAGCGATGTGCCCGTTTACGGAGCCTGACCAGAAGACCGCTCCGTCTGCCCCTTCTGCGGCGCTGTTGTTTTGGGTCGCCTACTGGGATCCGATCCATTGTCCTGGGTGGTGGTCCAAACAGATGATGCGCTTCGGGAAAGTCGCATTCCTGTTCGTAATGTTGGTAAGTTGATGTTGCTCTTATATCCAATAGTTCCTCCCGGCTGTATGTAATAAGACTTAAGATTTCCTGGAGTAACAGTGTAAGAAATAATACATAAAAAAACTAAATATTGCATAGTTTCCTAGGAACGCAAAGCGAGGTGACCATCTCTGTAGGCGCTACATTATCAAACTGCACATTATCAAACTGAACCTAACAAAAAAATCTTAGCTAGATGTAAAAGGTAGCTGCAGCTTTTTTGTTTTAGTTAGAACATTCTGATAAGAAGGGAAAAGTGTCCTTTTTTTTTTCATTGTTCTTGTCACATCTGTCGGCTCCCCCACGTGGAGGTTTGTACTCTCAAGTTCTCGGCCACTGACAAGCATTGTGATTCTACAAGTACAAAAGTCTGGTTCGTCGGTACCAGGACGATACACAGGAGGAACATCTTTTGTTCTAGCAAAAGCAGGAATGGCCTCCTACTGTGCTAAGTATCTACCAGCAGTCACGCTGTACATGCAAGCAAAGAGTACATCAGTGTGAAATGTGAGATGGACATTGATTGTGGGACTGTGTTCATACACACACACAGACACAGACACACACACAGACACACACACACACAGACACACACACACACACACACACACACACACACACACACACACACACACACACACAACCCTGTGCTGCACCGCTGGCGTGGCGTCACAGCGGCTGTTTTGTGTCCGATGTGGGCCACCAGTGTTTCTGTTCTATGTGCCTGCTGCTTTGGGCTCTGTCCTTCATCAGTCGGTCTGTCTGTCTGTCTGACCACCTGGACTGGAGGGAAGAGGGTTTGGGGGCCAGCTATAGGGCTGGACCCTGGGGGGAGCTGTCTGTCATGGGAGGGGGGTATGAGTTATCCCAGAGGTTGGGGTGTCTGTCCACAAAGTTCTTGCCCCCTTCCCATCAAACAAGCCACTTTCACCCAGTCTCCTCCTTCATACCCCCCCCCTCTCTCTCTCTCTGTAACATTGCTGGCTGGGCTCCCAGACCGTGGTATGCAGAACTGCGGCCCGACACATAGCTCCTGTGTGTGAGCCCCTCTTTATGTTGGGTTATGGATATGGAAAAAGGCAGACATGGTTATTGGGGGTTTGAGGGTGTGTGTGTTTGTGTGTGGTGTGTATATCAAATCAAATCAAGCATTATTTATACAGCACATTTCAGACATGGATGTGCATTACAAGAAAAAACGAAGAAAATAAAAGCTGAAATGTTTACTACAGAACAAACATAAGATAAAAAACAAAAGAATGACACAAACTGAACAACTAAAAAGCACCCAGAGGAAAAGCAAAGCTAAAAAGTTTTAAGATCTCTTTTAAATATGTCCACAGAACCACTCAGGTTCTTTGGCAGGCTATTCCAGAGGCTGGGGGCATAATAGGGGCGGCAGGTAGCCTAGTTGTTAGAGCGCTGGACTAGTAACCGAAATGGTGGCAAGATTGAATCCCCAAGCTGGCAAGGTACAAATCTGTTGTTCTGCCCCTGAACAAGGCAGTTAACCCACTGCTGCTAGGCTTTAACTGACTTGCCTAGTTAAATAAAGGTTGAATAACTAAAGGCGGACTATCCATGGATAGTTAAAAGGTCAGTACCTGAGGGACCTATTGGGTACATAACTTAAAAGCACAATTGTGGATTGTTTTAAAAACCTATAGAAGAATCTTAAATAATTCTAAAACTCACAGGCAGCCAGTGCAGAGACCTTAAAACCGGTGTAATGTGTGCTCTCCATCTGGTCTTGGTCAGTACCCGTGCTGCAGCATTCTGTATGTTTTGCAGTTGACCAATGGCTTTCTCTGGTAGACCAGACAGGAAGGAGAGCATTACATTAGTCAAGCCTGCTTGTAATAAAAGCATTGATGAGTCTCTCTGTATCAGTCTGAGAGAGAAACAGCCGCCACTTAGCAATGTTCCTCCTAAAAATATATTTAGGTCACATTCCTAATGTTTAGTTCAGATATCACTTTCCTGAGCATGTCTGTGCCAACCAGGGCACAGAATAAAATAAAACCATACTGCTCTTGCATGGTAGGCTAGGATACATATCAACAAACTTCTCATCAGGTCTTGCTTGACTGATACCCAGCCTAATGTAGGATATCTTATCCTCTGAAATATGCCGCAAACTCATCACATTTAGATATGAAGGAAAGTTCACATAGGTTTACGGGGGGAAGGATTTATCAGGCCATCAATGGTAGAGAAGAGTATGTGTGTGAATTGTGAATTGTGAGGAGTAGGGGTGAGGAGTAGGGGAGAGGAGTAGGGGTGAGGAGAGAGCAGAGAAAGGAGAGACACAGACAGAGTGAAAATGAGAAAAGGAGTGAACGGCTGCTCAGTCTGCTGCTGCTTTTTCTCTTGAGAACAGGACAAAGTCATCAAAGTCGGGGCGCAAGGAGATAAAGACCGCAATAAAAACTAGAGAAAAAGAGTGCCCAAAATAAAGCCCCTTTTTTTCTCTCTCTCTCTCTCTCTCTCTCTCTCTCTCTCTCTCTCTCTCTCTCTTCCTTCACTCAACACCATCCCCCGTTCTTTCGTCTCTCTCTCTCTAACTCTCACTCCCTCCCTCTCCCTCAAATCAAACCCAGATGTGGCGCCGGCCAGGCCTCCATTCAGTTGAGTTTGACTCTCCTTTTTTCCCTTTCTCCCTCCCTCCTTTTCTCTGTTTCTCTTTCTGTGTTTTGGTTTCCTCTTCTGGCCTGGTGCTGGCTGACTGGCCCGCTCTCTTGTATCACTGCTTCTCAGGAAATACCCCAGGTTCCTAGCCCTGAAGGGAGCATGCTTCTCTAACCAAATCCAGATGGAGGGAGGGAGAGAGGTATAGGGAGGGAGGGTGAGAAAGAGAGGGGATGGTGGGCGGGGAAATGCCTGAGAGCGAGACAGTGAACGAGTGAAGAGAGAGGGAGGCTACAGAGAGTTCTTTCTTTTGCCTGAGTTCTCCCTCTTTCTCTCAGTCTCTCTCCCTCTATCTCTCCTCCCTCTCTATTTCCAGCAGGATTGATTAGGGTAAGGGGCTCACTAGTTTCAGCTAGTTTCTCTCAACTGCCCATCTTCTTTTCTGGAGCCTTCCTCTCCTCTCCTGCACTCTCTTTTCTATTCCTGTTGCAGCAGGACAGATGACTGACACAGCTGAAACAGTGTCATAATGCCCAACCCATATCCCAAAAATCCATGTCCTCTTCTCTTCCCCCAGCCTCACACACTCCCTGTTCATTTACTCAATAGTGCTGTGTTCTACAGCTGCCCTAAGACGTGCATTTGTGTGTGTTTACCAGAATGTGGCAATGGAAGGAAAGGTCGTAGGGCAAGGGCCTTTTTGAAGTGTGTAACTGTGTGTGTAAGAATGGGTGTCTGTCAAAATTGTCATAGGAGTTCTCAGGATCTTACATGATGACGCTTTCCTGCCCTTCTTTCCCACTTGGTTTATGTGTATGTGTCTGCGCGTGTGTATGCATGTGTGTGCCTATGGCAGTGCCTGTGAATGTGTATGCCAGTGCCTGAATATGTGTCTGGGTGTGTGCCAGTGCCTGTGTGTTTGCTCAAGCATGTGTGTGTGTGTGTGTGTATGTGTGTGTGTGTTTGTGTTTGTAGGAAGTTGCTCCGCTACATCTGGGGCTAATGATCTTGTTCTCCAGGGGAAGAAACTGATTAAGTGTTTATGTGAATTCCTGTCTTCTGGCTTGCAGCCATGTTGGTGACACGCCAGACTGGACCTGCATGACAACAACAAAAACAAGATACCATCTCTAACCCAGAAACCAGCCCCTCCCCTGCTTTCACATGCTTTTCCATGTCCATCTACCCCGCTTTCCCTCCTTCCACCCTCTGTCAACTACCCTCCTTTACCCCTCCCTCCCAACTATCCTCCTTTACCCCTCCCCAACTCCCTCTTTTCTTTCAATTAACACCTACATCACCTGCAGCACCAGGCTTTTCACTGCTAAAAGGGTGTGTGTGTTTCCCTGCCTGTGTGTGTTCCACCACCTACCTCAGTGAAAGGTTATTAGCGCAGTTGGCTCCACTGGTACCACCCAGCACAGCAGATACTGGTTATGTCCCAAATGTCACCCTATTCCCTATATAGTCCACTACTTTTGACAAGGGCCCATGGGGCTCTGGTAAAAAGTAGATCACTATGTAGTGAATAGGGAGCCATTTGGGACTCCCCCACTGTAGTTTACATTTTATCTCCATGAGATAGAGCAACTAGACTGGCTACAGTGTCAGATATGCCACATGTGGTCTGAATTGTCAGAAGGAAAATGTGTATCATGTAGCTCTCTTAAAATGAATCATGTTATCGGTACCTTTACTGCAAGGTTGTCTTTCATCACGTCATAGCTTTATCCTTGCTCTGAAATGGACGTCCAGCTTGGGTTTCTTTTTCTCCCCTAGCATCCACTCTCATCACCTCCCTCTCAAAATGCATTGAAAGAGAAGGTCTAAGTTTCCTCACCTCAGATCTTTTCCTCTAATACAATTTGTGAAGGAGGCGAGGAAAGAGTAAGCAAGGAATTGAAGAAAGCATATTTTAGAAAGAGCCCATCCATGGACGTGTCTGAAAACATTTCTAGCTGACAAATCCTTGCATCCTCCGTCCTTGTTTCCACCAGTCCTCTCCTCCCTCTCAAAGTGCATTGGAACAGAGTACCCAAGATCCCTCCCCTTGGGCCTTCTCCTCCAAAGAGCTTTGAGAGGAAGGTGAGGAATTGAGTAAACAGAAACAGCAAGGATTTGACAGCCAGTAATGTTTTCAGACACAGCCCATGCATGGTCTTTTGCGTGGTAAACCTGGGTGCGATTCAGGATGGAACACTAACAACACTAATAATTCATCACAGCTTGAGAGCTTTAAAGAGCTAGAGAGGCAAACACACCCACAGTCACTCACTTTCACTCTCTCTCCGTCCGATGAAACACACATTGACAGCCGGTGGTCGAGAGACAAGACCTCTGTGGTCCCCTTAAGGTTCTATGGTCCCAGCTCATTTTATTTACAGAATACATTCATAAATACAGGAGTGAGTAAATCACACCACACAGGTGGTCATGTGCAGAGGAGGGCAGCGTTCCAGGCTACATTGCATACACCTGCCAGATATGACAACGTCAGATTTCACAGCTAGATAGGTGTTTAACGTATCAGCTAACCACATATGATTTAGCAGTCTGATACCCAACTGCGTTATGCAGTTAATAACATGGCATGTATCCATTGGTTGATACAATGTCTGCAAAGTAGTGTGGCCTGGAACGCAACCTAGACTACAGACACGTTGATGCTGAGTCACAAGACGGGACATATCATGCTCACAGTACTCTCTGTCAGGGGGAGGGAAAGGGGAATAAGGCCAACTCAAGCCCCATAGCATATTATCTTGTCTCAGACCCCGCCTGGTTGGGTTCAAGCAATAGCCGAAAGCTTCACAGCTCTGGGATCATAGTTTAGAGCTCAGGCTCAGCTCTGTTTGCTTGTTCAGGAGGGTTTATGGCAGATCTGAGGCCTGTGAAGGATGCATTGAAAGCCAAAGAGTCTATGTATATGCATGTACAGTTAGGCAGTGCAGTGAGTTAAATTTGCTGTCTTCTGTACTTGTGGCTCTTCAAAACAGACTGTGCTTCTCCTCAAAGGAAACCAGGTGCATATAGAGAGAGACACTAAATTGTCTTAACCCCCAACTACTAAGCACGGGTCCTGTGCGGCACTCTAAACGGTGGTCATGACTTTGAGGGAGCCCGTGCGGAAGCGCAGGATCTTCTTCTTGAGCGCGTGGGAGGCCTTGATCTTGACGAAGGCTTTGGGCTGCAGGGGGGCCCCAGCTGGAGCGGTGGCCGTCAGGGGGGAGGAGAGTTGAGGGGGGAGCTGCTGGGGCCACACCAGACCCCCGCTCTCATCTGAGTCACTTGACAGCGAGCTGGAGGCCGGCGAGTCTTCACTCAGGCTCGACTCGGACTCGCCCTGCCCAGGGTGGGGGTAGCACTCCTCGGGCCGACACAGGGTTGCGAGCTCTCGGTCCAGGTACTCCAGATGGGGGTGATGATGCGGGTGTGGGTTGATGTAGGCATAAGGTGGAGGAGGAGGCCGGGGTTTGCGGGTGCGCCTGGACCCCTGGTCAGCTGGGGGCGGCTGTGGAGGCTGCTCAGCTTCATCCTGGCTGAGCTCAAGGGTGGAGCGCCAGCGGCGGTAGCCTGTGCTGCCCGGCTGGGGCCTCTTCCCCTTGGACTGGCTTCCGCGGCCGCTTCCTGACCCTGATCCTCCCCCGTCTCTCTCCACCGTGTTGTACTTGCGTTCAGGGACACCCCGTTGCCCATTGAGGCTGTTCTCAGACTGGGACCTGCAGGCTCGTCTTCCAGGCTTCTTGGAGCCTACTGGCCGCTCCCGCTCTCTCTCTCTGTCTCTCTCCCTCTCCTTGTCCCTCTCCCTTTCCCTCTCCTCGCTAAAGCGACACTTCTTGGGGGCGGCTTTAGACTTGGCTTGCTGCAGCTGCTGTGGGGCCGGCTGCTGTTGAGAACCCCTCTCTGGAGAATAGGCACCCCGGCTGGGTTTGGGTCCCCCAGGGGCCCCCCTGTGGGAGTGGGAGTGTGCGGAGGCCCTGGCGGTGGGGGCCCGGAGAGGTTGGGCAGGGATGTACTGGGCATTGACCAGCTGCTGGTCAGGCGAGGGAGGCGAACGGGGCGGGGGAGGGGCCGGGTAGCTGTGGTGGAAGGGATGGGGTGAGTCGGGCTCGTGGCTGCTTGGGCCCTGGGATGGAGGTATGCTGCAGGGGGAGTCCAGGGAGGCAGAGCGGGTGTTGGCCAAGGGCTGTCTGGGCCTTGGTTGGGGGTAGTGAGGGTGAGGGTGGTGATGGTGGAGAGGGGAGTCATTGGGGAGCAAGGCAATGCATGCGTATGGCTCCTGGTCCAGGCTGTGGCAGGCCCAGGATGCAGGGGGACCCTCGGAGGGAGGGGGACCAGCGGCTTGGTGGTGGTGGGGGTGGTGCTCAGGGATGGAGGCAGCGGGTGGTGGAGGCAGGGGGTCCTTGCGGCAGAGGCTGCTCTGGCGGGCCACGGTGATGGCGGTGCGGGGCTTGCAGGGCCGAGGGGACAGGGCGCGCCGCTGGATCAGGCTCAGGATATATGTCTCAACACGCTGGGCCTGACGGTAGTCCTCCTCCGTGGGCTCCCCCTCCACATCCAGCCCTCCTCCTGGCCCTGAGCTGTGGTCCCAGGCCCAGGCCTTGTCTTCCCCCTCGCCGGCCCCCTCGGTGATGCCTTCCAGGGAGGGGTAGGGGGCCGAGAAGGAGAGGGGGACTGTGGGGCGGGACCCGGATTCTGTCTGTCCTTCCCGATTGGCCACGAAGAATTCCCCTGGAAAACAGAACCAATAACACAGTTATAATCAGACAAAGCAGAGAACAACACCACAGACAAGAAAACCCACAGACTTGAGAACCCACAGACATAAGCTAATGATGCATCTACAGTGAGATTTTGTCATTCGGATCAACTTTATTTGGTCATGTGCTTAAAAAGACGTACATACGACATGAAAACACAAACTACACAAAATAATTAATTCAAAGCGCTATGGCTACACATTTAAAGTGAAAGTGCAATATGCCGTATACTCGAGGGACCAACACACTATCTATTACAGCCTAAATGATGTTGGAGTGTGTCAGGACACAAAATTGGGGAACCACGCTCATCTCAAACCAATTTTTTTACATTTGGTTTTCTATCCAAAACGGAGACTTGCTCAAATGGGCTATGGCGCTTCTGAAGAAATGCCATCTCTAGTCACTAGCCTGCAGTAGCACTTACAGTATTGTGAGGCATTGCTGACAAACTATCATTGAAAAGGAGCACGTTATGGGAAATAGGTATACAAACCCACTCAGGTGAATGAGCAAACATACACCAGGCACTACGGACGTAGCTCTAGCTGTATGTACAATACACAGCTGCAAAAACAGCGGACGCTGTTTATTATGACCAGGCGGTTACAGATACAACACAGGCTCTGTTCCAAAAGGCACCCTGTTACCTACATAGTGCACTACTTTTGACCAGGGTCCTGCACTATATAAGGAACAGGGTGCCATTTGGGGCGTAGACAGTGTTCTGTTGAATCCTTCAGATAGAATGAGCAGCTGAGGTAACAAGAGGTTGACCACCAGGGATCTACTCTACTGTACATCAAACTGAAGTCTGGCTTGTGTCCCAAATGGCACCATATTTCCTTTTGAGTGCACAACTTTTGACAAGGGCCCATAGGGTTCTGGTCAAAAGCAGTGCACTATAAAGGGAATATGGTGCGATTTGGGACACGCCTTCTGTTTTCCCTAAACTAGTCTGCTGCATCCCATAGGGACGCATTCCTTTTAGGAACGTCAGCTTAGCACAACCATGGCCAGACTGGGTAAGATGCACTCTAACAGTGTCTATGCACAGTATGTGTGTGTCTTTGAGAGTCTATGTATGTGTGGGTGTGTGAGTGTTAATGTTTGAGAGTCTCTCTGCCTGTGTGTTTGTTCAAGTGTGTGTGTGTGTGTGTGTGTGTGTGTGTGTGTGTGTGTGTGTGTGTGAGAGAGAGAGTATGTAAGTGTGTGTGTGTGTGTGTGTGAGAGAGAGTCTGTAAGTGTGTGTGTGTGTGTGTGTCTCTCTAACATGCTACAGTGGGTCTCTTTCTCTCTCTGACTGAGTCTGTACAGAGCAGCCTTGTCTTAATCCCATGACTATAATCTAGGCCCCTGCATAATCACCACAAGACAGTCCACTGATGCCGTTACACATCAAAACATGAACAACCAGTCTCTCCTTTCACCCCTCCACCAGCACACCCAGTACCCTAATTTATCAATGTCACTGGGCACAGGCAGTCCCCTCTTTTACCAGGGGTTCCCAAACTTTTTCACTCTGGCCCCCCTTCCAGCATTGAGGAACTGTTCCCAAGTATTCCTAGGCATAATAGAGAGATGTGATCATATACAAATGTAAGCAAGGTTTGAAATTATTATATTTTAGTCAAATATTATCTGTTTCCAACTCTCGCGGTCAATTTGCTAATTATTTGTAATTATATTCTGGCCCCCCCCCCACCATCTGCTCAAGAAAAAATTTACCCTCGGCTGAATCTAGTTGATGATCCCTGCTCTAAGGTATGCAATTACTGGTACGACAAGAGGAAAACTAATGATGTACTACCCAAGAGGAATTGGCTTTGGGAGTGACCAGTGAGATATACCTGCTGGTGCCCGTGCTACGGGTGGGTGCTGCTATGGTGACCAGTAAGCTGAGATAAGGCGGAGCTTTACCTAGCAGAGACTTGTAGATAACCTGTAGCCAGTGAGTTTGGCGTTGAGTATGAAGCGAAGGCCAACCAACGAGAGCGTACAGGTCGCAATGGTGGGTAGTATATGGGGCTTTGGTGACAAAACAGATGGCACTGTGATTGACTGCATCCAGTATGTTGAGTAGAGTGTTGGAGGCAATTTAATAGATGACATCACCGAAGTCAATGATTGGTAGGATGGTCAGTTTTACGAGGGTATGTTTGGCAGCATGAGTGAGGGATGCCTTGTTGTGATATAGGAAGCCGATTCTAGATTTAATTTTGGATTGGAGATGCTTAATGTGAGTCTGGTTGGAGAGTTTACAGTCTAACCAGACACCTATGTATTTGTAGTTGTCCACGTATTCTAAGTGATAGCCGTCCAAAGTAGTGATGCTGGACAGGCGAGCAGGTGCGGGCAGTGATCAGTTGAATAGCATGCATTTAGTTTTACTTGCATTTAAGAGCAGTTGGAGGCCACGGAACGAAAGTTGTATGGCATTGAAGCTCATCTGGAGGTTAGTTAACACAGTGTCCAAAGAGGGGCCAGAAGTATACAGAATGGTGTCGTCTGCGTAGAGGTGTATCAGAGAATCACCAGCAGCAAGAGCAACATCATTGATGTAAACAGAGAAGAGAGTCGGCCCGAGGATTGAACCCTGTGGCACCCCCATAGAGCCTGCCAGAGATCTCGACAACAGGCCCCCCCGATTTGGCACACCGAACTCTGTCTGAGAAGTAGTTGGTGAACCAGGCGAGGCAATCATTTGAGAAACCAAGGCTGTCGAGTCTGCCAATAAGAATGTGGTGATTGACAGAGTCGAAAGCCTTGGCCAGGTCGATGAATACGGCTGCACAGTAATGTCTCTTATCGATGGCGGTTATGATATCGTTTAGAACCTTGAGTGTGGATGAGGTGCACCCATGACCAGCTCTGAAACCAGATTGCATAGCTGAGAAGGTACGGTGGGATTCGAAATGGTCGGTAATCTGTTTGTTAACTTGGCTTTCGAGGACCTTAGAAAGACAGGGTAGGATAGATATAGGTCTGTAGAAGTTTGGGTCTAAAGTGTCACCCCCTTTAAAGAGGGGGATGACCGTGGCAGCTTTCCAATCTTTGGGATTCTCAGACAATACGAAAGAGAGGTTGAACAGGCTAATAATAGGGGTTGCAACAATTTCGGCAGCTCAATTTAGAAAGAGAGGGTCCAGATTGTCTAGCCCGGCTGATTTGTAGGGGTCCAGATTTTGCCGCTCTTTCAGAACATCAGCTATCTGGTTTTGGGTGAAGGAGAAATGGTGGGGGCTTTGGTGGACTGCTGTGGAGGGTGCCGGGCAGTTGACCGGGGTAGGGGTAGCCCAGTGGAAAGCATGGCCAGCCGTAGAGAAATGCTTATTGAAATTCTCAATTATAGTGGATTTATTGGTGGTGACAGTGTTTCCTAGCTTCAGAGCAATGGGCAGCTGGGAGGAGGTGCTCTTATTCTCCATGGACTTTACAGTGTCCCAGAACTTTTTTGAGTTAGTACTACAGGATGCAAATTTCTGTTTGAAAAAGCTAGCCTTAGCTTTACTAACTGCCTGTGTATATTTGTTCCTAACTTCCCTGAAAAGTTGCATATCACGGGGGATATTCGATGCTAATGCAGAACGCCACAGGATGTTTTTGTGCTGAACCAAGGACTACATCTATTCCTAGTTTTAAAAAAATTGAATGGGGCATGCTTATTTAAGATGGCGAGGAAGGCACTTTTAAAGAATAGCCAGGCATCATCTACTGATGGGATGAGGTCAATGTCATTCCAGGATATCCCAGCCAGGTCGATTAGAAAGGCCCACTCGCAGAAGTGTTTTATGGAGCGTTTGACAGTGATGAGAGGTGGTCGTTTGGTCGCAGACCCATTACGGATGCAGGCAATGAGGCAGTGGTCGCTGAGATCTTGATTGAAAACAGCAGAGGTGTATTTGGAGGGAGAGTTAGTTCGGATGACATCTATGAGGATGCCCGTGTTTATGGATTTGGAGTTGTACCTGGTAGGTTCATTGATAATTTGTGTGAGATTGAGGGCATCAAGCTTGGATTGTAGGATGGCCGGGGTGTTAAGCATGTCCCAGTTTAGGTCACCTAGCAGCACGAGCTCAGAAGATAGATGGGGGGCAATCAATTCACATATGGTATCGAGGGCACAGCTGGGGGCAGAGGGAGGTCTATAGCAAGCGGCAACAGTGAGAGACTTGTTTCTGGAAAGGTTAATTTTTAAAAGTAGAACCTCGAATTGTTTGGTTACAGACTTGGATAGTAATACAGAACTCTGCAGGCTATCTTTGCAGTGGATTGCAACACCGCCCCCATTGGTAGTTCTATCTTGGGAGGAAAATGTTATAGTTAGCAATAGAGATTTCAGGGTTTTGTGGTTTTCCTAAGCCAGGATTCAGACACGGCTAAGACATCCGGGTTGGCAGAGTGTGCTAAAGCAGTGAGTAAAACAAACTTAGGGAGTAGGCTTCTAACGTTAACATGCATGAAACCAAGGCTTTTACGGTTACAGAAATCAACAAATGAGAGTACCTGGGGAGTGGGAGTGGAGCTAGGCACTGCAGGACCTGGATTAACCTCTACATCACCAGAGGAACAGAGAAGAAGTAGGATAAGGGTACGGCTAAATGCTATACGAACTGGCCGTCTAGCACGTTCGGAACAGAGAGTAAAAGGAGCAGGTTTCTGGGCACGATAGCATAGATTCAAGGCATAATGTACAGACAAAGGTAAGGTAGGATGTGAGTACATTGGAGGTAAACCTAGGCATTGAGTAATGATGAGAGATATCGTCTCTAGAGACGTTTAATGAGAGATGTTTTATGTCATCGCATGTACAGGAGGTGGAACAGCATGGTTGGTTAAGGCATATTGAGCAGGGCTAGAGGCTCTACAGTGAAATAAGACAGTAATCACTAACCAGGACAGTAATGGACGAGGCATATTAATATTAGAGAGAGGAATGCGTAGCCAAGTGAACATATGGGTCCAGTGAGTGGTTGGGCTGACTGGGGACACGGCGATTCAGACAGTTAGCAGGTCGATGCTAACATCGAGGATCAACCCCAAATGAATGGAATATGCACAGCAAATCAGCAAATGTAATTCATTTTAGATAGTGGCATAGCCGGATCTACAAAACAGATGGCCTGGGACATGGATCTATCTAAAAAAAATAGCACTTTTTTGTAGTGTAGTGTCCAGAAAATAAAAGCACAATACAATACTGTGCCACCCCCCCCACCCACCAACCCCTCTTTTACGCTGCGGCTACTCTCTGTTTATCATATATGCATAGTCACTTCAATAATACATTCATGTACATATTACCTCATTTGGCCCGACCAACCAGTTTTGCCACACATTGGCTAACCAGGCTATCTGCATTGTGTCCCGCCATCCACCACCCGCCAACCCCTCTTGTACGCTACTGCTACTCTCTGTTCATCATATATGCATAGTCAATTTAACCATATCTACATGTACATACTACCTCAATCAGCCTGACTAACTGGTGTCTGTACGTAGCCTCACTACTGTTATAGCCTCGCTACTGTTATTTTTCACTGTCTTTTTACTGTTCACCTAATACCTTTTTTGCACGGTTGATTAGAGCCTGTAAGTAAGCATTTCACTGTAAGGTCTACCTGTTGTTTTTTGTGCATTTGTCAAATAAAATTTGATTTGATTTGATGCTCTTACCAACTGAGCCACACAGGACCAATACCACTCAAGTCTCAGCCAAATGACCTTTGGGAGTACTGGTATGCAAGTGCAACAGTCTGTGTTTCCTGTGGATGGTTGTTTCTACAGTCATTGGGTATGCATACAGTCTCTTGCTTACTTTTCTTATGAACCGGAACACTAATTGGTTTGAATAGAAAGAGACTGCCATGTTAACTTATATCCACCTTCACTTGTGTGACTTTGTCGGCCGTAGACGGGTGGGTCCCCCTTATATTATATTGGCCTCTCACTCTAGATTTCATTGTAATCTCTTTAGTGTAGTAGCTTTTTAAAAGCTGAGCTTTTTATTTTTAATTTGTTATGGTCTTTCTCTGCATGCCACTAAGAGTCATTTTAGATCTGTGCATTTTTTAAAGGTTATGTTACTGTGAAATAATAAAAGTATAGTAAGCAAGTAAGTACAATTGGGTCCCAAAAATAACTACAGAAGAGTATCCTCTCTTAAAAGACTTACACAGCATCTCTTTCATTTGACTGTAGCTGAGGAACATTCAGTTATGAAGAGAGGACTGGTAGCACATCATTACTAGCCTAGCTTGGAATGTAGGAGAGTCTAGTGTTTTTCCAGTTCATTTAGTCTTTTTCTAAGGGAGATATACTGTGTTGTTTTCACATTGAAAGCGAATGGCACGTTAGTCATTTAGCCATTCCTGAAGGCATTTGATGCCTCTCAAGGTTTCCTTTTCTTAACCTGTGAAGGTTTCTCAAAGTGTTTTTTCAACGTGCCACCCTCAATCTCCAAATAGCCAGCCGTCTGTGTATATTTTGAGGTAAATGGCACAACATTAGCCATGGACTTAAAACTCTGGGAGCCGAAAGTACATTTTCATTGGATGGCTCACAACTCTCCAAGCCAAGTAGTTTTCAACTCCTAGCAAAAATGCTCCTCTGAAAATGGAATCCATTTATCAGTTTAATGTGGGCTTTGGAAACATTTCCTGCACTGATTCATAAAGCACATGACCTACGCAGCCCTCGACAAATCCCGCTATATCACATACGACCTTGGCTCTCTCTCCAAAAAGACAAGCGTGAAATATACAGTACAATACAGTAAGAATGAGGTGAGATAGGGGTGAGATAGCTATACAGATATAGGATCTTTATTTGAGCCAGTTTGCTACAGAAGGAAAATAATACTGCAGCAACAGGAAATAGTAGTAATTATGTGGATTATAATTCATACACATTTTGTAGTGGTTGATACATTTTTCATTGGGGAAAATTAAGTCTGAAATTTCATGTCGGAAATGGCAAACTTTTGAACCCTTTTCGAAACTCAAATACACTACAAGTTTGCATTTCCTTCTGTCCAGGAAAATTCTCTGCAACAAAAGAGTGATCAAATTAAGATCCTACATCTGTAGAGAGCAGTAATGGGCCTACTGTGGGGTCATTTAAGTTAACCATTCTAAAATGGCGCCGACGCGTCTGCCTGCAATTGTTCCTGCCAGGCTACCAAACCACCTCATATAATGATGTCAGCCTCTGAGCCAAGGAGAGAAACTAAATGGGCCTCGGTGACGACTCTCTCTGATGGAACTACAGCATAAAGGCCTGGAACTAGAGCAGGCTCAAGCCCTTGACTTGAGTCCAGAGTTGAGTCACGGTTCCCTAGGATGAGGTCTAAAAATATTTTAAACTATATTTTGTCATGTAGAATGCTAGCTGATAAGGCCTAGCTGCTAGTACAGTGGCTATCTAGCATGTTGACTTATGCAAGGGAGAAAGGCTTTATGACAGCAAAATCACAACTGGTTGAGTCAGAGTCGAGTCACGAGTCATGAAATTCGTGACTTGAGCCCGAGACTCAGGTAGTACAACACTGCTTTCTCCAACACCAAACGGTCATACTTTTATTTATTTATTTAACCTTTATTTAACCAGGTAGGCAAGTTGAGAACAAGTTCTCATTTACAATTGCGACCTGGCCAAGATAAAGCAAAGCAGTTCGACACATACAACAACACAGAGTTACACATGGAGTAAAACAAACATACAGTCAATAATACAGTATAAACAAGTCTATATACGATGTGAGCAAATGAGGTGAGATAAGGGAGGTAAAGGCAAAAAAAGGCCATGGTGGCAAAGTAAATACAATATAGCAAGTAAAACACTGGAATGGTAGATTTGCAATGGAAGAATGTGCAAAGTAGAAATAAAAATAATGGGGTGCAAAGGAGCAAAATAAATAAATTAATTAATTACAGTAGGGAAAGAGGTAGTTGTTTGGGCTAAATTATAGGTGGGCTATGTACAGGTGCAGTAATCTGTGAGCTGCTCTGACAGTTGGTGCTTAAAGCTAGTGAGGGAGATAAGTGTTTCCAGTTTCAGAGATTTTTGTAGTTCGTTCCAGTCATTGGCAGCAGAGAACTGGAAGGAGAGGCGGCCAAAGAAAGAATTGGTTTTGGGGGTGACTAGAGAGATATACCTGCTGGAGTGTGTGCCACAGGTGGGAGATGCTATGGTGACCAGCGAGCTGAGATAAGGGGGGACTTTACCTAGCAGGGTCTTGTAGATGACATGGAGCCAGTGGGTTTGGCGACGAGTATGAAGCGAGGGCCAGCCAATGTTTAGCAGAAATACTGTATGATAGATTGAACCAATGGCAAGGTTGCAAAATTCTGGTAACTCCCCCTCCCCCAAAACATTTTCTCCAGAAATCCCAGAGGAATGTTTCCCATATTTACTGCTTATTGCCAGCTGACTCCAGGAATCTTCCCACCAGAATATCTGGAAAACCTGGGAATTTTGCAACCCTCCCTACTTAAGGGTCCAATTTGTGCAGTGTTGTGTTACCTGAGCTGGGCCGAATGTCCATCAGCTCAGTAGAGGCCTCCACCGCATTATCCTCTGTATCCATCCTCAGCTCCCCAACCTGCTGCTCCAGAGATGCCATCAGACCACATGGAGTACACTGTAGACTGCTCTGGAACACAATGAGAGACATAGAATCAGGGTTAAAGACTGTATTTGGATGTTCTACACACACACACACGCGTGCGCACACACACACACACACACAGCCAAATCTCAAATGGCTAGCGAAGGATAGGAACAGCATCGGCTTTGGAGAAGGTTAAAGCTGTCAAAACAACAGCCCTTAGCGGACGTGAAGAACCGAATATATTACAGACAGAAGGAGAGAGAGAGAGAGGAGAGAGAGAGAAAGAAAAAAGAAAAGAAAGAGAGAGAGACAAAGAGTGAGAGAGAAGGGGGAGATAAAAGGGTGACAGAGTGAGAGATGGAAAATAAGAGACAACGGTGGCACCGTAATTGGGGAGGACGAGGTTATAGTAATGTCTGGAATGGAATAAACGGAATGGTATCGAACAAAGTATACATATGGTGTCCATGTATTTGATACCATTCCATTTACTCCATTCCAGCCATTATTATGAGACATTCTCCCCTCAGCAGCCTCCTGTGCTATAGAGGTGTACAGAGTTACACACACACACACTCTGCTGGCTTATAACATCGGGCGTGGTTTGACTAGCTGAGAAGGTAGAAAAGCCTGCTGGTCATGTGGTAGAGAAAGTTCCATATTTACAGTAATTCAGAGGAGAGAGGAGGACTCTGGGAATAACGCTGAGACGTCTGTGTGTGTGGGCACACAAGCTGACACTGACAAAGCACACCTGCACACACACAAATTGTACACTTCGAATGAAAACTCACACACACTGAAAACCCACAAACTGATTGAAAAACTCAAACACCCCAAAAAATGCAGACACACACACACGCACGCACACACACACACACACTAGACTCGCTGGGGGAGCCTGCTGTGAAACTGAAGTTAAACATCTGATGGAAGGGGGACGGGGGGAGGGGGGGGGGTCCACAGTGCAGCTAAAAAACAAACTAACTCCCTAACAACCCATAGCCTTACTCAATGGTTTTCCCTGTGTAAATCAGGGCTTCTCACCCAGTAAAAAATGCCATATAAAGGCAGGGAAGCTGTGGGTTAAAAACACAGACATGCTGACCTGTCCATGAAATAATGGTGAACTTACTGGAAAGAGGGGGAAGGAGAAAGGGGGGAAGATGGGAAGAGTTGTGGAGAGAGAGAGACAGAGAGAGAGAGAGAGAGGAGAAAGAGATAGATAACAGGGAGAGAAAAGGATAAGATTTCTGTCTTACTCAGCCATCCATGTTTTATGTTTGCTTTGACAATGTAAGCTGTGATGTAAAGTACTTCAGTAAAAATACTTTAACGTACTACTTAAGTAGTACTTAAGTAGTACTTAAGTAGTTTTTTGGGGTATTTATATTTTTGACTACTTTTACTTCCCTACATTCCCGAGTGGGCTCCCGAGTGGTGTAGCGGTGTAAGGCACTGTATCTCAGTGCTAGAGGCATCACTACAGACCGAGGTTCAATTCCAGGCTGTATCACAAATGGCCGTGATTGGAAGTCCCATAGGGTGGCGCACAATTGACCCAGTGTCGTCTGGTTTAGGGTTTGTCTGGGGTAGGCCGTCATTGTAAATAAGAATTTGTTTTTAACTGACATGCCTAGTTAAATAAAGATAAAGACATAAAGACATAAAGACATAAAGACATAAATAAACATTCTTTAAGAAAACATTGTACTTTTTACTCCATACATTTTCCTTGACAACCAAAAGTAGTAGTTACATTTTGAATGCTTAGCAGGACAGGAAAATGGTCCATTTCACACACTTATTAAGAGAACATCCCTGGTCATCCCTACTGCCTCTGATCTGGTGGAGTCACCTAACACACAGGCTTCATTTGTAAATGATGTCTGAGTGTTGGAGCCCCTGTCTCTCCATAAATAAATCAAAAACAGGAAAATGGTGCTGCCTGGTTTGCTTAATATAAGGAATTTGAAATGACTTATACTTTTGATACTTAAGTCTATTTAAAATCAAATATTTTTAGACTTTTACTCAAGTAGTATTTTACTGGGTGACTTTCACTTTTACTTGATTCATTTTCTATTAAAGTATCTTTACTTTTATCAAAATTGGGTACTTTTACCACCACTGAATGTAAGTGCTCTCACTTTCCATACCAATACGTTTAAAATAAATTGAATTGAAAGAAAGAGAGGGAGAGAAAGAGATCAAGACAACATGAAAGAGGGGGGAAATGAGGGAGGAACAGCATACACAATCACCACTAGTCCCTGCACACCATGCATCTTGTCATCACGAATGAGTCTTTTTCCGTTCAGTCTGTGAGTGTCAATCACCCTGACAAAACGCCAGGTCGAAAAACACAGAAACTCTCTTTCTATAGCCCTAGTGGCCTCTCCCTTCCCCCTCCCTCTCCCCCTTCCAGGGGTCCATAGTTGAGCGACCTGTCAGAGCAGGGAGCAGGCCCGCCACTCAGGCCAGGGGCAGGGTCAGTCCAACACCCTCAGGGAAGAGGGGGGGGGGGACAGGGGATGTAAACATACCACCCTGGGCTGTCAGTCTCTCACCCCCCCCCCCTCCCCCCCATCTCTCTCTCTCTAGTAAGACTGAGTCAGTCTTTGTGCTCTCAGGAACTTTAACTGCTGAGGTGGAGGGGGAGGAGGGGAATTAGGGAAGAGTGGGAGGAGGTGGGGAATGAGGAGGAGGGGAGAGAAGAGGGAGGGTAAAGATGTTAGAGAGGGGGGTGAATACATTCACTAATTTGAGGGTTATCAGGGTAGTAGTACGACAGGTAGTGCTGGTCTGGAACAAAAGCCTGCCAGGATTGGGGGACTAAAGTTTGGTGACCCTTCCCCACGGTGATTTCTCCATGCCTCTTGAATGGACTGGAATGGAAGTGGAGTTGATTGGTGTACTTTGAGTGGTAATCACATAATACAGAAGATATAGGGCCAAAGCCTTTATAGTTTGACCTCTATAGGGTTAACAGCGATTTGATCTCAGGGATTATATACACAGTGGCTGTGAGGTGTGTGTGTGTGTGTGTGCATGTGCTTGTGCTTGTGTGTGTGTGCAGAGGAAACGTGCCCATTGAGCCGGTGTTGTCTCACTTGAGTGACTCCTAAACCCACACACAGGTCCTTTCATCCAGCGCATGCATCACATTAGCCCAGTTCATTTGCACACACGTAGACACACACAAGCTATAGAATAAGCCCAAGCCATGCTCACCCTGTGCATGTCTAAAGCTTGTTACATAATGGCACAATAAGAGGATGACTTCTTCATTCATTTGATTATGCTAGTCTGGTAAGGTTCAAGGCCACGTGTCATGTTGGCATCACTGTTAGTAAAGACATGATACAAGAGTTCAGTTTACAAAGAAAACAAGCGGATACAAGAGGGCAGCCCGACCGAGAGCACAAAACCTTTACTAATTTCCAATGTTGTTGAAGTAAAGTTAGGATGTAACTCAGTTCATCTTAAGTGTAATCCATGTGTTTTGTATGTCATACAAGATATATAAGCACACAGTATAACTCCAAATCATGTGAACCACTAAAACGTTTTAAACAGAAATTGCCTTGAGTTACACCCTTAACTGCAGTAAAGCATTACTCCAAGTCCCTCCCTCCCCTACATTTCATCTCCCTAAGTGATTATTTTCTCTCTAAATGATTCAAGCCATCTTTAAAAAGTAATTAAATATGACTTAAACTCTTGACTCATTTACGAGCTGCTCTGAAGTTACTTCCCATGACACTGCAGTGATTATTCGCCCTAAAGCCGACACCGCGACGGCTCTCAAAGAACTACAACGGACTTTGTGCAAACTGGAAACCGCATGTCCTGAGGCTGCATTTATTGTAGCTGAGGACTTTAATAAAGCAATTCTGAGGAAAACTGTCCCAAAGTTAACACATCGGCTGCGCTACTCACTCATCGAGAACTCTTGACCATTGCTATTCCTCCTTCCAGCACCGCTACAAAACCCTCCCACGCACTCCCTTCGGCAAATCAGATCAAGGCTCAGGTAGCTTAGCGGTTAGGAACGTTGGTTCGAAATCTGCCATTCTGCTCTTGAGAAAAGAAGTTAACCCCCAACAACACCTGTACCCTGGGCTCCGATGACGTGGACATCAATGAAGGCAGCCCCCGCACCTCTCTGATTCAGAGGGGTTGGGTTAAATGTGGAAGACACATTTCTGTTGAATGCATTCAGTTGTACAACTGACTAGGTATCCCCTTTTCCCTGTCCCTTTCCCCATTCTGCTCCTCCCTTCCTATAGGCATAAACTTAAACAGGAAGTTCCTGTGGTAAGGAATGTTCAATGTTGGTCTGACCAATCAGAATCTATGCTTCAAGTTTTGATTACGTGGACTGGGATATGTTCCGGGTTGCCTCTGAGAATAACATTGACTCAGTTCATCAGGAAGGGCCTAGAGGATGTTGTTCCTACTGTGATGATTAGAACTTACCCAAACCAAAAACGTGGATAGATGACAGCATTGAGCAAAACTGAAAGCGCAAAACCACTGCATTTAACCACGGCAAGGTGACTGGGAACATGGACGAGTACAAATAGTCCAGCTATGCCTTTAGGCGTGTTAACCCTCGCAAGGCTGCAGGCACAGATGGCATCCCTTGCCGGGTCCTCAGAGCATGTGCAGACCAACTGGCTGGAGTTTATGAACATATTCATAAACATATTCTCCCTATCCCAGTCTGCTGTCCCCACTTGCTTCAAGATGTCCACCATTGTTCCTGTACCCAAGAAAGTGAACGTAACTCAACTAAATTACTATGTCCCCGTAACACTCACTTCTGTCATCATGAAGTTCTTTGAGAGGCTAGTTAAGGATCATATAAGCTACACCTTACTAGACCCACTACAATTTGCATACTGCCCCAACAGATCCACGGATGACGCAATTCCCATCCTATTTCCTTATCCCATCTGGACAAGAGGAATCTCTCTCTCTCATTGAATGTGCTAGACAAAGAAAGCAGCTAGGTTGCTCTAGCTGAGCCAACGAGTGAGGGTGAAAATGCTCATTACATGTCATATGAGAGCTGACCTGTTGCCTGGTTACCAGTCTGTTTCAAGTGGGCATGACAATTCCATAGGTTGTTGGCAAGAGAGCAGAAACAGACTGTCACCCAGGCTAGCACAACCATACCTGATTCAGCTAACCATGGTGTTGATGAGATGTACATTAGCTTAGTAGGGTATCATCATAGTGCTGGATTAGAACAAAAAGCCTGCACTCTTCAGGGCCATGGTTGGCGACCACTGCCATAGAGTACTTTCCTGACTACGAATAGAAAACTAGTTGACCCCATAATACATTACTGACATTGAGTGAAAGGACATAAGATACGATGTCATTGGAAGCCAACACCAACAATGTTCTCACCGTGGTTCAGTTGATAAAGGTACATTCTATTATGTAAGCATATAGCAAATATGATATGGATTTATTCAATATATATTTTAAAATTGGATTTTGACAGCTATATGCTTCCCTATTCTAATACCATACCACTATATATACACAGTGCCTTGCGAAAGTATTCGGCCCCCTTGAACTTTGCGACCTTTTGCCACATTTCAGGCTTCAAACATAAAGATATAAAACTGTATTTTTTTGTGAAGAATCAACAACAAGTGGGACACAATCATGAAGTGGAACGACATTTATTGGATATTTCAAACGTTTTTTAACAAATCAAAAACTGAAAAATTGGGCGTGCAAAATTATTCAGCCCCCTTAAGTTAATACTTTGTAGCGCCACCTTTTGCTGCGATTACAGCTGTAAGTCGCTTGGGGTATGTCTCTATCAGTTTTGCACATCGAGAGACTGACATTTTTTCCCATTCCTCCTTGCAAAACAGCTCGAGCTCAGTGAGGTTGGATGGAGAGCATTTGTGAACAGCAGTTTTCAGTTCTTTCCACAGATTCTCGATTGGATTCAGGTCTGGACTTTGACTTGGCCATTCTAACACCTGGATATGTTTATTTTTGAACCATTCCATTGTAGATTTTGCTTTATGTTTTGGATCATTGTCTTGTTGGAAGACAAATCTCCGTCCCAGTCTCAGGTCTTTTGCAGACTCCATCAGGTTTTCTTCCAGAATGGTCCTGTATTTGGCTCCATGCATCTTCCCATCAATTTTCACCATCTTCCCTGTCCCTGCTGAAGAAAAGCAGGCCCAAACCATGATGCTGCCACCACCATGTTTGACAGTGGGGATGGTGTGTTCAGCTGTTTTGCTTTTACGCCAAACATAACGTTTTGCATTGTTGCCAAAAAGTTCAATTTTGGTTTCATCTGACCAGAGCACCTTCTTCCACATGTTTGGTGTGTCTCCCAGGTGGCTTGTGGCAAACTTTAAACAACACTTTTTATGGATATCTTTAAGAAATGGCTTTCTTCTTGCCACTCTTCCATAAAGGCCAGATTTGTGCAATATACGACTGATTGTTGTCCTATGGACAGAGTCTCCCACCTCAGCTGTAGATCTCTGCAGTTCATCCAGAGTGATCATGGGCCTCTTGGCTGCATCTCTGATCAGTCTTCTCCTTGTATGAGCTGAAAGTTTAGAGGGACGGCCAGGTCTTGGTAGATTTGCAGTGGTCTGATACTCTTTCCATTTCAATATTATCGCTTGCACAGTGCTCCTTGGGATGTTTAAAGCTTGGGAAATCTTTTTGTATCCAAATCCGGCTTTAAACTTCTTCACAACAGTATCTCGGACCTGCCTGGTGTGTTCCTTGTTCTTCATGATGCTCTCTGCGCTTTTAACAGACCTCTGAGACTATCACAGTGCAGGTGCATTTATACGGAGACTTGATTACACACAGGTGGATTGTATTTATCATCATTAGTCATTTAGGTCAACATTGGATCATTCAGAGATCCTCACTGAACTTCTGGAGAGAGTTTGCTGCACTGAAAGTAAAGGGGCTGAATAATTTTGCACGCCCAATTTTTCAGTTTTTGATTTGTTAAAAAAGTTTGAAATATCCAATAAATGTCGTTCCACTTCATGATTGTGTCCCACTTGTTGTTGATTCTTCACAAAAAAATACAGTTTTAGATCTTTATGTTTGAAGCCTGAAATGTGGCAAAAGGTCGCAAAGTTCAAGGGGGCCGAATACTTTCGCAAGGCACTGTATATATATATATATATATATATATATATACATACATACATACTGTCATGTTGTGTCTTGTCTCTGTCCTTTCCCTTCACCCTGTCTCCCTCTGCTGGTCGTTGTTATGTTACCTTTTCTCCCCCGCTTTCCCCCAGCTGTCCCTTGTCTCCTCTAACTACCCGTTCCCCACCTGTTCCCTGTTTCCCTCTGATTAGGTCCCTATATCTCTCTCTGTTTCTGCTCCTGTCCTTGTCGGATTCTTGTTTGTTTGTGTTTCATGCCTGAGCCAGACTATCGTCATGTTTGCTGTAACCTTGTCCTGTCCTGTCGGAATCTGCCGGTCTATCTGAGCCTACCTAAGTTTGGTTATTAAAGAAGCTCTGTTTAAGTTAGTTCGCTTTTGGGTCCTCATTCACTCACCATAACAGAAGAATCCGACCAAGAATGGACCCAGCGACTTCGGACCCTCTCCACTCAGCCGTCGGAATCCAGGGAGCGATGCTAGGCAGACACGAGCAGGAAGTGTCTGCTGCTCGACATGCCGTTGAGACCCTGGCCACCCAAGTCTCCAACCTCACAGAACAGGTTCACCATCTCCGCCTCGATCCACCGGCCACTTCCAGGGCTTTCGAATCTCCGGAGCCCAGAATCAATAACCCGCCGTGTTACTCTGGGGAGCCCACTGAATGCCGCTCGTTCCTCACCCAGTGTGATATTGTGTTTTCTCTCCAGCCCAACACTTACTCCAGGAGCACTGCTCGTGTCGCCTACGTCATATCTCTCCTTATTGGACGGGCTCGTGAGTGGGGCACGGCAATCTGGGAGGCAAGGGCTGAGTGTACTAACCAGTATCAGGACTTTAAGGAGGAGATGATACGGGTTTTTGATCGATCTGTTTTTGGGGAGGAGGCTTCCAGGGCCCTGTCTTCCCTATGTCAAGGTAATCGATCCATAACAGACTACTCTATTGAGTTTCGCACTCTTGCTGCCTCCAGTGGCTGGAACGAGCCGGCTTTGCTCGCTCGTTTTCTGGAGGGTCTCCGCGCAGAGGTAAAGGATGAGATTCTCTCCCGGGAGGTCCCTTCCAGCGTGGATTCCCTGATTGAACTCGCTATTCGCATTGAGCGACGGGTTGATCTGCGTCACCGAGCTCGTGGAAAGGAGCTCGCGTTCTCCGTTGCTCCCCTCTCCGCATCACTACCATCTTCCTCTGCCGGCTCGGGAGCTGAGCCTATGCAGCTGGGAGGTATCCGCATCTCGACTAAGGAGAGGGAACGGAGAATCACCAACCGCCTCTGTCTCTATTGCGGTTCTGCTGGTCATTTTGTCACTTCATGTCCAGTAAAAGCCAGAGCTCATCAGTAAGCGGAGGGCTACTGGTGAGCGCTACTACTCCTGTCTCTCCTTCAAGATCCTGCACTACCTTGTCGGTCCATCTACGCTGGACCGGTTCGTCAGCTTCCTGCAGTGCCTTAATAGACTCTGGGGCGGAGGGCTGTTTTATGGACGAGACCTGGGCTCGGGAACATGACATTCCTCTCAGACAGTTAAGGAAGTCCACGGCCTTGTTCGCCCTGGATGGTAGTCCTCTCCCCAGGATTCAGCGTGAGACGCTACCTTTAACCCTCACTGTTTCTGGTAATCATAGCGAAACCATTTCTTTTTTGATTTTTCGTTCACCTTTTACACCTGTTGTTTTGGGCCATCCCTGGCTAGTTTGTCATAATCCTTCCATTAATTGGTCTAGTAATTCTATCCTCTCCTGGAACGTCTCTTGTCATGTGAAATGTTTAATGTCTGCTATCCCTCCTGTTTCCTCTGTCTCTTCTTCACAGGAGGAGCCTGGTGATTTGACAGGGGTGCCGGAGGAATATCACGATCTGCGCACGGTGTTCAGTCGGTCCAGGGCCACCTCTCTTCCTCCACACCGGTCGTATGATTGTAGTATTGATCTCCTTCCGGGAACCACTCCCCCCCGGGGTAGACTATACTCTCTGTCGGCTCCCGAACGTAAGGCTCTCGAGGATTATTTGTCTGTAGCTCTTGACGCCGGTACCATAGTCCCCTCCTCCTCTCCCGCCGGAGCGGGGTTTTTTTTTGTCAAGAAGAAGGACGGGTCTCTGCGCCCCTGCATAGATTATCGAGGGCTGAATGACATAACAGTTAAGAATCGTTATCCGCTTCCTCTTATGTCTTCAGCCTTCGAGATCCTGCAGGGAGCCAGGTTTTTCACTAAGTTGGACCTTCGTAACGCTTACCATCTCGTGCGCATCAGGGAGGGGGACGAGTGGAAGACGGCGTTTAACACTCCGTTAGGGCACTTTGAATACCGGGTTCTTCCTTTCGGCCTCGCTAACGCTCCAGCTGTCTTTCAGGCATTAGTCAATGATGTCCTGAGAGACATGCTGAACATCTTTGTTTTCGTTTACCTTGACGATATCCTGATTTTTTCACCGTCACTCCAGATTCATGTTCAGCACGTTCGACGTGTCCTCCAGCGCCTTTTAGAGAATTGTCTTTTTGTGAAGGCTGAGAAGTGCACTTTTCATGCCTCCTCCGTCACATTTCTCGGTTCTGTTATTTCCGCTGAAGGCATTAAGATGGATCCCGCTAAGGTCCAAGCTGTCATTGATTGGCCCGTCCCTAAGTCACGCGTCGAGCTGCAGCGCTTTCTCGGCTTCGCGAACTTCTATCGTCGTTTCATCCGTAATTTCGGTCAGGTGGCCGCTCCTCTCACAGCCCTTACTTCTGTCAAGACGTGCTTTAAGTGGTCCGTTTCCGCCCAGGGAGCTTTTGATCTCCTCAAGAATCGTTTTACATCCGCTCCTATCCTTGTTACACCTGACGTCTCTAGACAGTTCGTTGTCGAGGTTGACGCGTCAGAGGTGGGCGTGGGAGCCATTCTTTCTCAGCGCTCCCTCTCTGACGACAAGGTCCACCCATGCGCGTATTTTTCTCATCGCCTGTCGCCGTCGGAACGTAACTATGATGTGGGTAACCGCGAACTGCTCGCCATCCGGTTAGCCCTAGGCGAATGGCGACAGTGGTTGGAGGGGGCGACCGTTCCTTTTGTCGTTTGGACTGACCATAGGAACCTTGAGTACATCCGTTCTGCCAAACGACTTAATGCGCGTCAGGCGCGTTGGGCGCTGTTTTTCGCTCGTTTCGAGTTCGTGATTTCTTATCGTCCGGGCTCTAAGAACACCAAGCCTGATGCTTTGTCTCGTCTCTTCAGTTCTTCAGTAGCCTCCACTGACCCCGAGGGGATTCTCCCTGAGGGGCGTGTTGTCGGGTTGACTGTCTGGGGAATTGAGAGGCAGGTAAAACAAGCGCTCACTCACACTCCGTCGCCGCGCGCTTGTCCTAGGAACCTTCTTTTCGTTCCCGTTCCTACTCGTCTGGCCGTTCTTCAGTGGGCTCACTCTGCCAAGTTAGCCGGCCACCCTGGCGTTCGGGGTACGCTTGCTTCCATTCGCCAGCGTTTTTGGTGGCCCACCCGGGAGCATGACACGCGTCGTTTCGTGGCTGCTTGTTCGGTCTGCGCGCAGACTAAGTCCGGTAACTCTCCTCCTGCCGGCCGTCTCAGGCCGCTTCCTATTCCCTCTCGACCGTGGTCTCACATCGCCTTAGATTTTGTCACCGGACTGCCTTCGTCAGCGGGGAAGACTGTTATTCTTACGGTTGTCGATAGGTTCTCTAAGGCGGCCCATTTCATTCCCCTTGCTAAGCTTCCTTCTGCTAAAGAGACGGCACAAATCATCATCGAGAATGTTTTCAGAATTCATGGCCTTCCGTCAGACGTCGTTTCGGACAGAGGTCCGCAATTCACGTCTCAATTTTGGAGGGAGTTTTGCCGTTTGATTGGGGCTTCCGTCAGTCTCTCTTCCGGCTTTCACCCCCAGTCTAACGGTCAAGCAGAACGGGCCAATCAGACTATTGGTCGCATCTTACGCAGTCTTTCTTTTCGCAACCCTGCGTCTTGGTCAGAACAGCTCCCCTGGGCAGAATACGCCCACAACTCGCTTCCTTCGTCTGCGACCGGGCTATCTCCTTTTCAGAGTAGCCTCGGGTACCAGCCTCCGCTGTTCTCATCTCAGTTCGCCGAGTCCAGCGTCCCCTCCGCTCAGGCTTTTGTCCAACGTTGCGAGCGCACCTGGAAGAGGGTCAGGTCTGCACTTTGCCGTTATAGGACGCAGACTGTGAGGGCTGCTAATAAGCGTAGAACTAAGAGTCCTAGATATTGTCGCGGTCAGAGAGTTTGGCTCTCCACTCAGAACCTTCCCCTTAAGACGGCTTCTCGCAAGTTGACCCCGCGGTTCATTGGTCCGTTCCGTATTTCTCGGGTCATTAATCCTGTCGCAGTTCGACTTCTTCTTCCGCGATACCTTCGTCGCGTCCACCCGGTCTTCCATGTCTCCTGTATTAAGCCCGTTCTTCGCGCCCCCGCTCGTCTTCCCCCCCCCCCCCCCATCCTTGTCGAGGGCGCACCCATCTACAGGGTCCGCAGGATTTTGGACATGCGTCCACGGGGCCGTGGTCACCAGTACCTTGTCGATTGGGAGGGGTACGGTCCTGAGGAGAGGAGTTGGGTTCCCTCTCGGGACGTGCTGGACCGTGCGCTGATCGAGGATTTCCTCCGTTGCCGCCAGGTTTCCTCCTCGAGTGCGCCAGGAGGCGCTCGGTGAGTGGGGGGGTACTGTCATGTTGTGTCTTGTCTCTGTCCTTTCCCTTCACCCTGTCTCCCTCTGCTGGTCGTTGTTATGTTACCTTTTCTCCCCCGCTTTCCCCCAGCTGTCCCTTGTCTCCTCTAACTACCCGTTCCCCACCTGTTCCCTGTTTCCCTCTGATTAGGTCCCTATATCTCTCTCTGTTTCTGCTCCTGTCCTTGTCGGATTCTTGTTTGTTTGTGTTTCATGCCTGAGCCAGACTATCGTCATGTTTGCTGTAACCTTGTCCTGTCCTGTCGGAATCTGCCGGTCTATCTGAGCCTACCTAAGTTTGGTTATTAAAGAAGCTCTGTTTAAGTTAGTTCGCTTTTGGGTCCTCATTCACTCACCATAACACATACATATACACACATATATATATATATATATATATATATATATATATATATATATATATACATACATACATACATATACACACATATATATATATATATATATCAATTGAGAGTCATTGATACCCCTTCAATATGATAAACATTATACTACAATGAGATTTCGCACTACACACTGCCTCCAAAAGTAAAATGTAATTATGTCGAAATGACATACTGTTCCATCTGAAATTCAGTATAGTGAAGATAACATTTGAATTGTGATAATTAAAAGGTGTTTACACAGCTGGGCTTGGAAAATAACTCTGACACCAGGGACACAACACATCCCCTATGCTGACCCTCAACACAGGGGCCCCAATGGGGTGCGTGTTTAGTCCCCTCCTGTACTCCCTGTTCACCCACGACTGCGTGGCCGAGCATGACTCCAACACCATAATTAGGTTTGCTGACGACAAAACAGTGGTAGGACTAAGGACTAATCACCAACGACGATGAGACAGCCTACAGGGATGTCAGAGACCTGGCAGTGAGGTGCCAGGACAACAACCTCTCTCTCAATGTGAGCAAGACAAAGGAGCTGATGTAGACCACAGGAAACGGAGGGCCGAGCACGCCCCCCATTCACATTGACGGGTCTATAGTGGAGAGCTTCAAGTTCCTCGGCGTCCACATCCCTAATAAACTATCGTGGTCCAAATACACCAACACAGTCGTGAAGAAGGCACGACAACGCCTCTTCCCCCTCAGGGCGCTGAAAAGATTTGGCATGGGCCCTCAGAACCTCAAAAAGTTATACAGCTGCACCATCGAGAGCATCTTGACTGGCTGCATCACCGCTTGGTATGGCAACTGCTTCGCATTTGACTGGAAGGCACTACAGAGGGTAGTGCGTACAGCCTATTATATCACTTAGGCCGAGCTCCCTGCCATCCAGGACCTCTATACCAGGCAGTGTCAGCGGAAGACCCTAAAAATTGTCAAAGACAGCCACCCAAGTCATTGACTGTTCTCTCTGCTACCGCACGGCAAGCTGTACCTATGCACCAAGTCTGGAACCAACAGGATGCTGAACAGCTTGTATCTAGCCAAGTTATCATTACTCATTGTGTATTTATTATTACTTTTATTATTACGCGTTTTACTTTTCTATTGTTTCTTGATTTTCTTTCTCTCTGCATTGTTGAGGAGGGCCTTCACTGCTAGTCCACATCTGTTGTTTCCGATTACGAAGCATGTGACAAATAAGATTTGAATGGATTATCAATGGTATACTGAACACCATCAGTTTGGTGCATTACCTCATGTTTTCCATGTGAATGCACCACTTTCTGAAATTACTCCGTGAAATCAAGCATGCCATTTAGAGACTGTGTCCCAAATGGCACCCTATTCCCTATGTAGTGGACCACTTTTGACAAGAGCCCTATGTGCCCTGGTCAGAAGGCGTGTACTATTTTGGGAATAGGGTACCATTTGGGAGGCACACAGAGTTTCCAGAGTGGTGCATCTGAATGAAGTCACATTGTGCTTAACTGTATAGACTTTATTGTATTGTGAGTTGTGCAGTAGTGTGCACACACACACACGCACACGCTCCCCCCCCCCCCGTTGGAGGGCACAAAACCCCCCAGCCCAAACAGTAGCCCCCACACTGTGTAGTGTACTGTGGTGCAGTGGAGTTGTGTAGTGTGTGTGAGTAAGCGGGAGGCCTTTGTGTGGGGCCCTCTCTCTGATAGGTCAACTCACTGTGGTGTGTTTGTGTTTGCTGATGCGGGGGGCCCCAAGAAGGCCCGCTGGAAGCTCCCAAAATAAAATCTACTCTAACTTTGCATCCCAGTGTATTCGCTATATAGTGCACTACTTTTGACCAGGGCTCATCAAAAGTAGTGTACTATAAAGGGAATAGGGTGTCATTTGAGACAGCCTTAAACTTGTTAGCAAACCCAATTATGTAACCCCCCCCCCTACTTTCACCATGGCAACAAAGTGAGGTGCCTTCTCCAGGAGTGAGAGAGAGGGAGAGAAAAAAATGGGAAGAGAGAATGAGAAATGGGGAGAGATTATCCAGTTACATTGGATGAACTACAGGACAAAATACAAACCCTCCAACCCAAAAAGGCCTGTGGGGTTGATGGTATCCTAAAATAAATGAGAAAATATACAGACCACAAATTCCAATTGGCTATACTTAAACTTGTTAACATCACCCTCAGCTCTGGCAACTTCCCCAATATTTGGAACCAAGGACTGATCAGCCCAATCCAAAAAAGTGGAGATAAATTTGACCCCATTAACTACCCGGGGATATGCGTCAACAGCAACCTTGAGAAAATCCTCTGCATTATCATTATCCGTATACTCGTACATTTCCTCAGCGAAAACAATGTACTGAGCAAATATCAAATTGGCTTTTGGCCAAATTACCGTACGACAGACCACATCACATATTCGCCCTGCACACCCTAATTAACAAACAAATAAACCAAAACAAAGGAAAAGTCTTCTCATGCTTAGTTGATTTCAAAAAAGCTTTTGACTCAATTTGGCATTAGGGTCTGCTATACAAATTGATGGAAAGTGGTGTTGGGGGAAAAACATGACATTATAAAATCCATGTACACAAACAACAAGTGTGCGGTTAAAAATGGACAAAAAACACACACATTTATTTTTTTAATATTTAAAACATACAATATACTTGCAGTGAAGCCACTCAACAACTACATCACATTAGTCATCTAACAGACTCCCCTCCAGAGCGACACACAGAAGCAACCAGGGTCAATGCCCCGCTGTAGGGCAAGTCGACACATCTCCCACAAGGTCAATAACGGGGACCCGAACCAGTGATCCATCAGCCATCGGCCCAAGCTCCCAACCGCTAGGCCACAGCCCTCCAAGGCACAGTTCCCCAAGAGCTGCCCCCCACAGAGAAAAATACAATAACTGCTTTCCCCACCCCCAAGACCCCTCCCAAATGCACCAACAATCAACAAAATGATCAAAAGAGAAAAAAGAGAAAGACAAAGGAAAACAGAAAACAACAATGCAAAAAACAAAAGATATCAAGGACAACAAAAATAATAACAGCAAGGCCAACTGAATATGTTTGAGTGCATGTATGGCACTATTTACATGTGTGTGTCCATGTATATTCACGTGTGCATTCAAATGAGAGTGTGTGTATATGCATGTGTACAAACACCTGCATGGCATCAGCCTCAGGCAAACAGGCATTAGCTGTAACAACACTGCCCCTCAGTGTCATTCAAACTTACTTTTTGTTATGTTTAATTTCGACTTTTATCTTTGACCGTCGTTCTATCCCCCGCCCAGCAACTCCACTCCCACTTGTCTCCAATTCCACATCCCAACTCTCAGCTTCCCATACTATTCAGCTTCCCTCAGCTACCCTGCCTCCTCCATTTTTGAGCTTCCCATACAATTCTGATAACTCCATGACAGACATAATGCTACCATTCCAATTTACAATATTATTTAAAAACAAAAGACCCTTTCCCATAAATACAGTTATTTTATCAACCAGGACATTTGAGTTCAGCCATAATATTTGTTGTAATATTTGTTCTATCTTTTCAGGGGGATGAAATTGAAATTGTAGCCAGCTCTGCAATGCTTGTTTGAAAAAGAGAGTTACGTGGAAAAAAGTATAATTTTAAATTAATCGAAAATGAGACATGGCAATCTGCACAAAGGCAAAAGGCCATATTTAAACAATGGTTGAGCTTTTCTTAGTATTCTACTTGAGAACCATTTAGGGTTCAAGTAAAACGTTTGAATAAGTTGAGCTTTTAGAGAGGTTTAGTGTTTTTATATTTAATAATCTCAACCCATCCAATTCATATTCATGATACAGATAGGCACGCTTTATCTTGTCTGGTTTAGCGTCCCAGATAAAGCTAAATATTTTTTGCTCATATGATTCGAAAAACAAATCGTCAGGAGTAGGCAGCGCCATAAGTAAGTGAGTAAATTGAAAAATGACTAAGGAGTTAATCAGGGCAATGTTTCAATAAATAGACAGGTATTTACCTCTCCATGGTTGCCGGATCTCGTCTATTTTTACAAGTTTTCTATTGAAATTCATTGTGGAGAGCTCATTTATATATTTTGTGACATGAATACCAAGTATTTCTACTTCACCGTCAGCCCATTTTATAGGTAAACTGCTGGGTAATGTAAAAGTTGTGTATAATATAATATAATATATATATATATATATAATATATTGTACACTTATCCTAATTAGGTTTTAGTCCAGAGATTCCAAAAAAGATATCTAGATCTTCAATGAGACATTGCAGGGATCTAGCTTCAGGACTTAATATACAACTTGAGTCATCGGCATACATAAACACCTTTGAAAAAAATTACTTGTTTCAAAAAATTCTCTAAAATATAAAATGGAAAAGTGATGCATGCATGTGTATTCACCCCTCTGCTATGAAGCCCCAAAATAAAATCTGGTGCAACCAATTACCTTCAGAAGTCACATAATTAGTTAAATGAAGTCCACCTGTGTGCAATCTAAGTGTCACATGATCTGTCACATGATCTCAGTATATACAGTGGGGCAAAAAAGTATTTAGTCAGCCCAATTTTTTGGGGAATCGCATAAGGCAATTCTAGGTCTTGTGGCATATTTTGGTTAAACTATCCCCAATTCAATGGAATTGCAACCCTCTGCATGCACAGTGCATTCTTACATCACATGTGCAGTGCACTCTTCCATCACATGTACAGCTGATTCTCAAGATCTTGCACACTAATGAGATGCTATTGAGCCCACACTACTACACTGTCTGAGCCAAGGACTACATGCTTTCTGGTAAGTTTTGATTACAATACTGGGTGGGGTGAATATATTTTATATGACATGCATGATTTTTTTGTTAACTAGTAAATAGTACAGCAAGGTGTGTTTAAATAATTTCTAACTTGTTAACAATTTCTGCTAGTTAGTTTCTGCTACCATGTGGGTTTTAGCCTGCTATCTGTGTAGTGTTAATTCACCTGTTTCCATACATGTTCATTTTAAAACATTTATCTTACAAAGGAGTTGTTTAATCTAACTGCTTAACTATTTATATGTACCTGGAATTGTATTTTTTTTTAAATGTACTCTGTTTTCTAATCTTTACAGGAAAATGCCAGGAAAATCTGATGTGTGGAGACATTTCACTGCAGCTAATGTAGAAGGAAAAGTTGTGTACATTTGCAAATACTGTGCCAAATCATATGTAAAGAATGCAACAAAAATGAGGAATCATCTGGCCAAGTGCATAAAGTTCCCTCAGCGCTCACAACAAGCAACCTCTGACAAAAGTCTCTCTCCTTTTTTTTTCTTCGAATTGTGCCCCGTTTTCTCCCCAATTTTGTGGTATCTAATTGTTTAGTAGCTACTATCTTGTCTAATTGCTACAACTCCCGTACGGGCTCGGAAAGTCATGTGTCCTCCGATACACAACCCAACTAAGCCGCACTGCTGCTTAACACAGCGATTCCAACCCGGAAGTCAGGTTGTGTCGGAGGAAACACCGTGCACCTGGCAACCTTGGTTAGCGCGCACTGGAGTCGCTGGTGCGCGATGAGACAAGGATATCCCTACCGGCCAACCCCTCCCTAACCCGGACGACGCTAGGCCAATTGTTTGTCGCCCCACGGACCTCCCGGTCACGACAGAGCCTGGGCGCGAACCCGGAGTCTCTGGTGGCACAGCTGGCGCTGCAGTACAGCGCCCTTAACCACTGCGCCATCCGGGAGGCCAAGTCCCTCTACTTCTATTCGAGGTGAAAATGACGAATGACAACTTATCGATGGTCCTCCTGGAATCCAAAGTTAGTTCTCTGACTATGTTACTCAATAGAGTAACGTAGTCAGAGAAATGCTGATGAATGTCTTGCTCGAGCTGTGCACGCAACTGGTTCACCTCTGATGCTCACAGGCAATGTGTATTGGAAGAGATTTCTGAATGTTCTTTGCCCAGCATACACCCCTCCAACCAGACATTCTTTGCTGGATGCAGAGTTCAAGTGAAGGTCAAGCAAATCATAGAGAAAGCAGGCTGTATTGGAATTCTCTGATGGGTGGTTGAATGTTCGTGGGCAAAGAATAATTGCTACATCACCTCCACCTCTCAACCAGTATTCTACAAGCGCACAGACACAAGGGACAACAGACACACCGGTCTCTACAATGCAGATGAGCTGAAGGCAGTCATCAATTACGTTGGACCACAGAAGGTATTTGAAGGCTACTTAGTCTAAAGTGGAGGAGTCCTACCCTCACATCACATCCATTGTCTGTGCTGCTCATGCATTGAATCTGCTCCTCAAGGACATCATGGCACTGAAAACAATTGATACACTCTACAAGAGAGCCAAGAAAATGATTAGGTATGTGAAGGGTCATCAAGTTATAGCAGCAATCTACCTCACCATGCAAAGTGAGAAGAATAAAAGCACCACATTGAAGCTGCCCAGCAACACCTGTTGAGGTGGTGTTGTCATCATGTTTGGCAGTCTCCTGGAGGGGAAGAAGTCTCTCCAAGAAATGGCCATACCACAATCTGCCGATATCACAGTCTGCCGGTGCATGCATACATTTGCCCACTTCACTGTTGCTCCAAGCAGAGGAAACTGCAGTTCTGAAAAACATCAAAAAGCGTGAAGACTTCTGCCTGAAGCCCAGCGTACATGTTGGACCCCAAGTATGCTAGCAAGAGCATCCTGTCTGGTGCAGAGATCAACAAGGCCTATGGTGTCATCACTCCCATATCTCACTACCTTGGCCTGGATGAGGGCAAGGTTATTGGCAGTCTGGCAAAGTACACTTCCAAGCAAGGGCTATGGGATGGAGTTACAATATGGCAGTCGTGCCAACATATCTCATCAGCCACCTGGAGGAAGGGAGTTTGTGGATCTGAGGCTCTTTCCCGTTGCCTCCATCATCCTCCAAATCCCACCAACATCAGCAGCCTCAGAGCGCAACTGGTCCTTGTTTGGGAACACACACACCAAAGCACGCAAGTGGCTGACCAATACAAGGGTTGAAAAATTGGTGACCATCTGGGTAAATTTAAGGATTTTTGAGCCTGACAACGAGCCATCCTCAACAAGGTTGGAAAGTGACAGGGAAGATGAGGCCTCACATTCTGATGTTGAAGAGGTGGACATTGAGGAGGTCCATGGAGAAGACATGGAAGCCTGGGAGGAAGACAACCAAAGCTTTAGTTTCTAAACTATCATTTACTCCTCCATATGTTGAAAACATTTTTGGGAGATGTGATGGATCATTGGGATCATTCAATATTCCCTTTCTTTTGTTCAGTGAAATCATCCCATGTGAAGAGTCAACTTATTTAATTAAAGTTCAATTCATAAATAGTTTTTTTCCTATTGGAAAAATGTAATCATTTGCAATTATTTCTACTTATGTTAAGGTAAAATGTTAATGTTTCTGTCTCCATGTGGTATGGTAAATATATCCAATGCAAAAAACATCTACATTTAAATGTAATTAATATTAATTTGCATATATTTCTATTAATTGCCATATATTCCCATGGAAAGTTTCCACCTCTGAATATACACCAAAATGTTCAAACCTAGTGGAAAACAACCTTGTTTACAGTCTCTAGAGGAAGTTTCAAAGCGGATTGCATGAACTCTGATTGCCCCCTCTGGATTATTATTGGATGAGTCCTCAGGAATCACAGAAAATATGATATTTTCACACATGCTCCAGGTTTGTATGTCTAGTAGCGACCCACTTATCACCCTCTTTTCCCTGAGTAGACAATCCATGTTGGAATCGAGGGATTTTACCTTGGCTGTTCTCTCCTTGGCGCATTAGAATTTCACTCTGGCAAAACGCCAAACTTACCCTCAGCCCTGCTACCTGCAAACACAATTTGTGTTGCATGGATTCCAGCAAGAGTACTAGCCTCTACTTCAAAGTAAGTAAATAGTCCGTGTTTGTAGATGAATCTGTCTTTCTTTTTTTTGTAGGGTTAGAGTTATTCTGTGAGGTACAGTAGGCGGATCTTTCCAGGATGGAGTATGTTGTTCCTCTATAGCATGAAGCTGTTGATTCTCATCCATTTCCCCCAGGATCTCCTCAGTATCCAGGTTGGCTCTGAACTGCAGACAGTTGTTTACAAATGTTTTTAATGATGCGTCTTTCCCACGATGACCAAAGATGTAATCATGAGTTGCAAAATGTGCAATCCCACTTCAATACAAAGCTTTCACTGTTTTGTTTGTAATTAACAGGCTGCTCCGTGAAGAGTCTGAGGCCAATTTTAGGCAATTTTCTGGAATAATTTTGCACGCCCAATTTTTCAGTTTTTGATTTGTTAAAAAAGTTTGAAATATCCAATAAATGTCGTTCCACTTCATGATTGTGTCCCACTTGTTGTTGATTCTTCACAAAAAAAATACAGTTTTATATATTTATGTTTGAAGCCTGAAATGTGGCAAAAGGTCGCAAAGTTCAAGGGGGCCGAATACTTTCGCAAGGCACTGTAGATATTCCATTAAAAATCATCCGTTTCCAGCTACAATAGTCATGCACAACATTAACAATGTCTACACTATATTTCTGATCAATTTGATGTTTCTGAGTGACCCCAAACCTTTGAATGGTAGTGTATATATCAAAGGATTGGTGATGGCACTAGAAGTCTGCAGCACCTGGCCTCACCCTACTAGAATCTGAAGGCAAATGTCTATTGTTTGATGATAATCTGGTGCTTCTGTCCCCAACTGAGGAGGGCCTACAGCAGCACCTAGATCTTCTGCAAAGATTTTGTCAGACCTGGGCCCTGACAGTAAATCTCAGTAAGACAAAAATGGTGTTCCAAAAAGGTCCAGTTGCCAGGACCAAGAATACAAATTCCATCTAGACACTGTTGCCCTAGAGCACACAAAAATGATACATACCTCGGCCTAAATATCAGCACCACAGGTAACTTCCACAAAGATGTCAATGATCTGAGAGACAAGGCAAGATGGACATTCTATGCCATCAAAAGGAACATAAAATGTGACATACCAATTTGGATCTGGCTAAAAATACTTGAATCAGTTATAGAACCCAATGCACTTTATGGTTGTGAGGTCTGGGGTCTGCTCACCAACCAATAATTCACAATATGGGGCAAACACCAAATTGAGACTCTGCATGCAGAATTCAGCAAAAATATCCTATGTGTACAACGTAAAACACCAAATAATGCAAGCCGATACCCGCTAATGATCAAAATCCAGAAAAGAGTCGTTAAATTCTATAACCACCTAAAAGGAAGTGATGCCCAAACCTTCCATAACAAAGCCATCACCAGAAGAGCCCCCTAAGTAAACTGGTCCTGGGGCTCTGTTCACAAAGACAAACAGACCCCATAGAGCCCCAGGACAGCAACACAATTAGACCCAACCAAACCATGAGAAAACAAAAGGATAATTACTTGACACATTGGAAAGAATTTACAAAAAAACAGAGCAAACTAGAATGCTATTTGGCCCTAAACAGAGAACACACAGTGGCAGAATACCTGGCCACTGTGACTGACTCAAAATTAAGAAAATCTTTGACTAATTGCTTTGCTATTGAGAAAGGGCGCCATAGGCAGACCTGGCTCTCAAGAGCAGACAGGCCATGTGCACACTGCCCACAAAATGAGGTGGAAACTGAGCTGCACTTCCTAACCTCCTGCCAAATGTATGACCATATTAGACACATATTTCCCTCAGATTACACAGACCCACAAAGAATTCAAAAAAACAAATCCAATTTTGATCAACTCCCATATCTATTGAGTGATCACAACTGCAAGATGTTTTACCTGTTGGCACAAGAAAGGGGACACCAGTGAAGAACAAAAAATTGTAAATACAACTTATATTTGTTTTTTAATTTTCCCTTTTGTATTTTAACTATTTGCACATCATTACACCACTGTATATAGACATAATGACATTTTAAATGTCTATTATTTTTGAACTTTTGTGAGTGTAATGTTTACTGTTAATTTTTTTATTGTTTATTTCACTTTTGTTTTCTCTATTTCACTTACTTTGGCAATGTAAACATATGTTTCCCATGTCAATAAAGCCTCTTGAATTGACAGAGAGACAGAGAGATTGAGTGAGTTATACACAGAGAGAGTGAGAGACAGACAGAGAGAGAGAAACAGAGACTGAGTGAGTTATACACAGAGAGAGAGAGACAGAAAGAGAGAGAGAGACAGAGAGAAACAGAGACTGAGTGAGTTATACACAGAGAAAGAGAGAGACAGACAGAGAGACAAAGAGATTGAGTGAGTTATACACAGAGAGTGAGCGAGACACAGAAAGAGAGAGACAAACAGAGACTGAGTGAGTTATACACAGAGAGAGAGAGACAGAAAGAGAGAGAGAGAAAGAGAGAAACAGACTGAGTGAGTTATACACAGAGAGTGAGAGAGACAGACAGAGAGACAGAGAGAGAAACAGAGACTGAGTGAGTTATACACAGAGAAAGTGAGAGAGACAGAGAGATTGAGTGAGTTATACACAGAGAGAGTGAGCGAGACACAGAAAGAGAGAGAGAAACAGAGACTGAGTGAGTTATACACAGAGAGAGTGAGAGAGACAGAAAGAGAGAGAGAGACTGAGTGAGTTATACACAGAGAGAGAGACAGAGAAATAGTGAGAGCGACAGAGAGTGTGATTGAAAGCAAGACACAGCGATCCCCTGAGAGCCGTGGTAATCAACCAGTCGAGCTGACACAAAAGCAGAAATATTTTCAGTCAATGAGCCAATGGAGGCCATAATAGGTCTCCCTGGTGGCTTATCCCATTGTTTGTGGATTTTTGGGAAGACATGAATAATGCTCCTGATTGGATAGTCTACTTTCATATTCTCATTATTTTTGCATAATGTCTCACCTTTCCACAAGAGACTTCAGCTTGCAGTGAATGTTCTTTGAACAGTGGTGTGGGGTCACGTGACAATTTCTGATAGAAAGTGGTGGTGTTCAATTGTCCCCAGATCTCATTCACATAGTCATCACGGTTTAACAACACCACAGCTTTGCTCTTATCAGCATTACGCCCTATCAAAGTGGAATCATTTTTTAAATCGTCCAATGCTTGTCTCTGTTCTTTAGGGAGATTAGACTCTCTATTCTTGTTATTTATTCAGAATCAGAGACATCTTTTTCTGCCAATCTGCAGTATGTTTCTAGAGAAGGATTTCTGTATCTGGGCAGACAAAAGGTGGATTTGGCTCAAAAGGGGTATTCGTTCTGTGGGAAATGTCATTCTCTATTGTGTCTGAACACTCGTCTCAATCATACTTGACACATTCACATTTAGACTCCTCATTTATGGGACAGAAGAACTCCCTAAGTCTCAATGTACTAAATAATTTCTAAAACTCTATTGTGGTGTCAAAGTCATTACATGATGCAGTGGGGATGAAAGAAGTGGTGATGGGAAGTGAAGAAAGGTTAATCACACTCAGGCATTCTGACTGCGTGCCCAATAGCGGCGTTGCTCCTTTAGTAGCCATAAAATGTGATTCCTCCCTACTTTCACTCACGCTATAACCAGCACTGCAGGTGCAATGAATGTATATAGCAAAGTGTTTAAGCTTGCGTTGTTATTATTAGCATCTTGTGTCTTTTTTAATATTGAGGAATATTTCACTTTCTCTGGTCATAGGCGTAACAACATGAATTGGTGCATGAGGCAGAAATAATGCAATGCTACTTGAGTTTTGCAATAAGTTGGAAGACTGTGTCCCCTTTTCTCAGCGGAGGGAAGGAGGGCGGAGGGACTGTGAGTCAGGTGAGAGGCAGCCTCACCACTGCTCCCTCCCTCCCCTCAGAAGCAGGCCATCAGTCCAGAATTTAAAAAAAAATATTATGCTCACTCAGCTGTGCCTCACAAGTAATACAACAAATTATCTATTACTAGTGTGATCATATACCTACATTTTTTAAATATATATTGCCTATAGTACCAAGTACTATAGTGACACCTCTTGCACTGAGATGCAGTGGCTAAGAACGCTGCACCACTCGGGAGCCCTAAAATGTATTAAATAAATAAACTCTTCCGCATTCTACACACAATACCCCATAATGACAAAGCGAAAACAGGTTTTTAGAAATGTTTGCAAATGTCTTACAAGTAAAAAACAGAAATTCCTTATTCACATAAGTATTCAGCCCCTTTGCAATGAGACTCAAAATTGACCTCAGGGGCATCCTGTTTCCATTGATCGTCTTTGAGATGTTTCTACAACTTCATTTGAGTCCACGTGTGGTAAATTCAATTGATTGGACATGATTTGGAAATGATTTCCCCACAGTTGACAGTGCATGTCAGAGCAAAAAGGATAAAGGAATTGTCCGTAGAGTTGAGAGACAGGATTGTGTCGAGGCACAGATCTGGGGAAGGGTACAAAAATGTCTGCAGCATCGAAGGTCCCAAAGAACACAGTGGCCTCCATCATTCTTAAATGGAAGAAGTTCTTCCTAGAGCTAGCTGCCCGGTCAAACTGAGCAATCGTGGGAGAAGGGTCTTGGTCAGGGGGGCAACCAAGAACCCGATGGTCACTCTGACAGAGCTCCAGAGTTCCTCTGTGGAGATGGGAGAAACTTCCAGAAGGACAACCATCTCTGCAGCAATCCACCAATTAAGCCTTTATGGTAGAGCGGCCAGACGGAAGCCACTCCTCAGTAAAAGGCACATGACAGCCCGCTAGGAGTTTGCCAAAGGCACCTAACGATTCTGAATGCCAAGCGTCACGTCTGGAGAAAACCTGGCACCATCCCCACAATGAAGCATGGTGGTGGTAGCATCATGCGGTGGGGATGTTTTTCAGCGGCAGGGACTGGGAGACTAGTCAGGATAGAGGCAAAGATGAATGGAAAAAAAGTAGAGAGAGATCCTTGATGAAAACCTGCTCCAGAGTGCTCACAACCTCAGATTTGGGTGAGGTTCACCTTCCAACAGGACAACAACCCTAAGCACACAACCAAGGAAATGCAGTAGTGGCTTTGGAACAAGTCTCTGAATGCCCTTGAGTAGCCCAGCCAGAGCCCGGACTTGAACCCAATCGAACATCTCTGGAGACCTGAAAATAGCTGTGCAGCAACTCTCCCCATCCAACCTGCCAGAGCTTGAGAGGATCTGCAGAGAAGAATGGGAGAAACTCCCCAAATACAGGTGTGCCAAGCTTGTACCTAAGAAGAATTGATGCTGTAAATCGCTGCCAATGGTGCTTCAACAAAGTACTGAGTAAGGGGTTCGAATACTTATGTAAATGTATTATTTCAGTAAAAAAAAAAAAAAATTAACATTTTTAAAAACCTGTTTTTGCTTTGTCATTATAGGGTATTGTGTGTAAATTTATGAGGGGGAAAAACGATTTAATACATTTTAGAATAAGGCTGTAACGTAACAAAATGTGGAAAAAGTCAAGGTGTCTGAATACTTTCCGAAGGCACTGTAATTTCAAAATGGTCTGAGAAGAACAACATTGGCAGGACAATTCAAGCATAGTCAATATGCAGTGATAACGTCTTGGGCCTATAGCCTATTGCACAAACCTCATTGCTACATAACTATTTTTAATTGGTTAATGTTGCATAGGCTTACATGTTAAAAAAAATCTGAGCGGTAGATCTCGGCTTGAATTTTGACTCTGCTGACTCTGTCAGTCACACAGTATGGTGTAAGTAATCTAGCACCATTCCCTGTTGTTCAAAATGATCTACTGTATCGGCATTGATGTGTTATTTCTTTTTTACGGTGGTCATTGTGTATGTGTACATTTAGGTTGAACTAATGTGATATGGTATTTGTATTTAATAAATCATGTACTGTTCTTCAATGGTAATATATCATTTTTTTTTGCAGTTGTATGAATCTATTTGTATCTATCGGCAAACTAGACAGTCTTTTAAATACTGAGAAAAGTGTGCACACACACACACACACACACACACACACACACTTTGGCTGACTTTTGTGTGTCAACCTCTTATCAGTCTCAGTGGGGCATCAGCCAGTAACCCTAGGTAACCCCAGGTAACCCAGGACAATGAGAAGAGATTTTCTGGGAGTTCCCTGGTCTGCTATGTAGTAAATAGATCCAATCCAGCTAATCTACCCCACCTGCTGCCAGATTGTCTCACTCTAATACCCAGATCAAAGCACCAAGCCCAGTGCTTAACCAGAGCCTGTAGGCCTGGACACTAACCAGCAGGATTGTTGGCCAGGGCCATAGACCTGTAGCCACAATAGAGACCAGTGACAGACAGATCACACAGATGAAATGTGACTTCTAGTCCAATGTTTTGCATTTCTCTGCTCTGAGCGAATCATGAAGTTTTATCAGATCCTCTGACTCATGGTCTTTGAGGAGAGTAATGTTCACCATCTGTTGACATGGCTGTCGGCCAGCTGTAGGGGATGGTAGTGGACTCGCTGCCCAGCCTGTAGCTATGCACTCTCTGCTTTTTGGCAGTTTGACTACATAATTTTTCCTCCTGTGCTGTGGGTCATCTTGGATTATTAGCCCAGCTGTTTATATCCAGGTTATGAGTTATGCTGAGAAAGATGAGATTAGTTGTATTAGAGAACGTGATCTTGACTCAGGGAAGGTTGGTTACCACTGCCTTAGAGCAACACTCAATCAATCAATCTCCACGGGCATCCCCATCTCTCTGGATGAATTATCCAGCCCTCTCCCACTACCAAAACTCTCACCCTAACAGACAGACACCAGCACTACATTACAACTCCCTTTCAACCCAGCTATAATACACCCCCACACACACTCCTCATCCCTAGCTTCTCACTCATGTCTCTCCTCAGGCAGGATTCTTGTGCAATTAAACCTTTTGTTCCCATCAATTATTAACAGCCTGCGCTGCAGCTAACCGCTAACAACCGCTAACAGCGTCCCTCAGCACTGAGCATGGCTAATTATGCCCCTGCTGGATCCTCAAACTCCCAGCAGGGAAGACAGGCCAACCCTCTGCTCAGCGAAGCCCAGCAGGGAGCACCGAAGCTGGGTATGGAGGTTGATAGTCAGCTTCCGTGGAGCTCTGTGGTGGTGGAAAGAAGCCAACATGGGGGTTATTTTCAGGGGTTGGAGATGGTGTGGTGTAGAAATTCGAGGTTGTCCTTAGACACAGATCTAGGATCATATAACCTTACCCCCTTATATAAACCATTTATCACGTTTTAAGGTATGACCCAGGTGTAGACAGTGTTGAAGAAACTAACATTTATTCTTTAAACAGGGGTGGGAAAACTACAGGTCAAGCAGGCAGGGGTCAATGATCCAGAGAGGGTGTAAGGCACCGGAACAGCAGGCGGGCTCAGGGTCAGGTCAGGCAAAGGTCGGTAATACAGAGTAGAGGCAAAGGTACAGGACAGCAGGCAGGCTCAAAGTCAGGGCAGGCAGGAAAGGTCAAAACCAGGAAACAGGGACTATAGCAAAGACAGGAGAAAGGGAAACTGCTGGTATGTTTGAACAAACAAAAGGAACTGGCACAGACAGAAAACATAGGTATAAGTACCCAGGGGATAATGGGGAAGATGGGCAACACCTGGAGGGGGTGGAGACAAGCACAAGGACAGGTGAAACAGATCAGGGCGTGACACCATTAGTGGGAAGGGAAAGATCTGACCCTACATCAGTGGTTAGGGGCTTCTCTCCACATCCCATGGACTGTGTGTGTAGAGGGACTAGGGTGAAGTTACCCCAAGAGGCATATGTTGGGTGAGTTTAGCATTTTCCCCACTAATGGTTAAGTTTAGGTATGGGGATGGGAATACATACACATGGATTTAGTACTGTAGATATGTGGTAGTGGTGGAGTAGTGGTGCCTGAGGGCACACAGTGTGTTGTGAAATCTGTGAATGTATTGTAATGTTTTAAAAATGGTATAAATTGCGTTAATTTTGCACGACCCCAGGAAGAGTAGCTGCTGCTTTGGCTGCTGCTTTGGCATGGGGATCCATAATAAATACAAATCTGATCCTAGATCTGTACCGAAGTAAACTGTCACCCCAGAGCTTGTCTAGAAACCCCACAACAAGACAGACGTGACAACAACCGACATTATGCCTCTCACTTACCCCCCACTTTGACTCTGTGCACACATTCGCCTGACACTCCACAATGTTAACCCAACACAGCTAGGCTTCAAAACACACACACACACACTGTAGGCTACGCAAACACACACACACACATTACAGTAGAGTATGAGAATTGTGTATGTCACATATGGGAGGCTCCGATGACACATGGCCACAGCTGCAAGGGGCTCCATGGGGGCTTACAGTACAGCCTGCTAATATGAGGAAACACACACACACACACACATACTTTGAATGAAATTCTCACACATACTTTGATATCACATAGCAGCACTGATCAGATTTCAAAAACAATACACACAATCTGACCTCCAACACCCCGTCCCTCCCACACCCACATTAATTTGTTCTCTCTTTTAAACACAAGCACACATACTTCCCCTCTGGAACAGGGGCAATATTTGATTTCCCAGCTGTTGTCTGATGGCTGTCAGCACCACCGCCACAGGAACAAACCTGGAGAGTCTGCTCACACATGCACGCACACACACAAAATCAACCTTAATCACATGGCAGCACCTTCCTCACACACACACTCAACTTTCTCCTGTGTCTCTCACACACACACACAAACCAACCCCTTATACCTGTCCCTGAACTTATCTTTACACCTTACCTTATCTTTATCCCACTACAGAGGGAGAATCAAGCATTGTTTAGTTAACAATCAGGAAGATGTGAGGTCTGGTCTTAGAGCAGGCTATCGGCAAATGCTCAGCTTTGTATGTCCCAAATAGCACCCTTTGCCCTATATAGTGCACTAATTCCAACCAGCGCCCCATAAGTTCTGGTCATAAGTAGTACACTATATAGGGTATCATTTAGGACGCACACTTTGTGTGAGGAGGAGATCAAATGGCAAAATCATTATTTCCTATGGATTGGCCTATACTTTGCTTAATTAATCCCTCTATAATTGGAGAACTGCTCCCAATGATGATGAATTTGTAACATATCTAGTTAGGAAAGCATTTGAAGACAGTCAATATTTTGCTTGGTGCACACAGTATATTGTGCTCCAGAAATGACTTGTCAGTCAGTGGCGGCCACTGATTGGCTGAATACCTAGGGCGCGAGGTGTTTGGAGTTGTGAACAAAGCAGCATGACAGAAATATGAGACCATTTTTTCGACCTACCGTTAGTTTCTTTGAGAATATATAATCGATCTCTGCATTGGAACAACAGCATAGACACACCTAATTAACTTTTGCATGTCAAAAAACGAATGACCACTGCTGCACATGCAACCAGCCAGCTCACGTCATGAACAAACGAGTGCACCAGTGAGAACGCAATAAGTGAAAACAGGTTAACTGGGGATAGCTAGCTAGCATAATGTCACAAAGCATGATGGGCTAGCCAATTAACTTTTATTCTCAAACTTCATATTTCAGAGTTAGTCATATTAGTTTAGAAAGCCATGAAATTGGCATTGGAGCTAACTAGCTAGCAAGCTACCAGCTAGCTATTGCTTATCAAAGGTATATAACTGGTTAATTTAACCATACCAAAAATCGACCAAACAATTTCTCAATGACTTTCAAAATTACTTTAGCTGGCTAATTAATTGGATCATGCTTTGTAATACACCCGGTTTTATGCCGTTTTAGTCCACATAACACGTTGCCCTGTCACCAACAGTAGAACATGATGAACAACATTGGGCGGGAACAAATTCAAATTGGCCATGCTTTTTTTGTCCTACCAGATCTACGATGAGAAGGTTCTAGCTAGTGTATCCCTCTGTCCCTTGACTCTTGTTGGAAGTAGTTGTCTGGTTTATCATGTCCCATGACTGTTCTGATTATTTACTTACAAGTTAATTACAATTAGCTTTTTGCTTTAGCGCTATCTGTACCTGATAGAGCAGATCTAGTCTCACGTGTGGAAGCAAGCCATCTGACAATGAGAGACTCACTGGGATGGAGACTACAGCAGACCCAGAAGTTCTGACTGAATGGACACACATTTGAGCAACCCAGGAAGGTCCATTTAACTTGTGCTGTTATAATTTATGCTATGAAATCCTGCGATTTCATTGGGGCAAATAGCAGGCAAAACAATCCAAGCAATGTTCGAAAGGCCTATGTGCCCACGGAGGGGGAGCTGCTGCTGCTGGCAGTCACTGAGGGGCAGAGTAGGAAGTAGCTGAACAGTTTGTTTTGAACAATATATTTATTAAACAGGAAAATGTACAAATTCAAAGGCTGGTGGCAGTATTGAGTAGCTTGGATGAATAAGGTGCCCAGAGTAAACGGCCTGCTACTCAGTCCCAGTTGCTAATATATGCATAGTATTAGTATATTTGGATAGAAAACACTCTGCAGTTTCTTAAAAACTGTTTGAATGATGTCTGAGTGTAACAGAACTCATATGGCAGGCAAAAACCTGAGAAAGAATCCAACCAGGAAGTGGGAAATCTGAGGTTGGTTGTTTTTCAACTCATTCCCTATTGAAGATACAGTGGGATATTGGTCATGTTGCACTTCCTAAGGCTTCCACTAGTCAACAGTCTTTAGAACCTTGTTTGATGCTTCTACTGTGAAGTGGGGGTGAATGAGAGAGGAATGAGTCACGAGGTCTGCCAGAATGCCTTGAGCTCGTGACGCTCGTTCACATGAGAGCGAGCTCTGTTCCATTGCTTTTCTACAGACAAAGGAATTCTCCGGTTGGAACATTTTTGAAGATTTATGTTAAAAACATCCTAAAGATTGACATGTTTCTACGGATTGTAACGGAAATGTTTGACTTTTCGTCTGCTCCTAGTGAACGTGCTTCGTGAGTTTGGATGTGTGTACCAAACGCGCTAACAAAAGGAGCTATTTGGACATAAATGATGGACATAATCGAACAAAACAAACATTTATTGTGGAACTGAGATTCCTGGGAGTGCATTCTGATGAAGATCAAAGGTAAGTGAATATGTATAAAGTTATTTCTGACTTCTGTTGAATGCACAATATGACGGATATCTTTTTGGCTTGTTTGGGCTCTGAGCGCCGTACTCAGATTATTGCATGGTTTGCTTTTTCCGTAAAGCTTTTTGAAATCTGACACAGTGGTTACATTAACTTCTTGACGCTACCCATCCCATTAGCGGATGGCATAGCGGGATGGGTAGCATAGAAAATCTTTGGAGGGAGTTGAAAGTCCACGTTGCCCAGCAACAGCCCCAAAACATCACTGCTCTAGAGGAGATCTACATGGAGGAATGGGCCAAAATATCAGCAACAGTGTGCAAAAACCTTGTGAAGACTTACAGAAAATGTTTGACCTCTGTCATTGCCAACAAAGGGTATGGAATATCTACAGTGCCTTGCGAAAGTATTCGGCCCCCTTGAACTTTGCGACCTTTTGCCACATTTCAGGCTTCAAACATAAAGATATAAAACTGTATTTTTTTGTGAAGAATCAACAACAAGTGGGACACAATCATGAAGTGGAACGACATTTATTGGATATTTCAAACTTTTTTAACAAATCAAAAACTGAAAAATTGGGCGTGCAAAATTATTCAGCCCCCTTAAGTTAATACTTTGTAGCGCCACCTTTTGCTGCGATTACAGCTGTAAGTCGCTTGGGGTATGTCTCTATCAGTTTTGCACATCGAGAGACTGACATTTTTTCCCATTCCTCCTTGCAAAACAGCTCGAGCTCAGTGAGGTTGGATGGAGAGCATTTGTGAACAGCAGTTTTCAGTTCTTTCCACAGATTCTCGATTGGATTCAGGTCTGGACGTTGACTTGGCCATTCTAACACCTGGATATGTTTATTTTTTAACCATTCCATTGTAGATTATGCTTTATGTTTTGGATCATTGTCTTGTTGGAAGACAAATCTCCGTCCCAGTCTCAGGTCTTTTGCAGACTCCATCAGGGTTTCTTCCAGAATGGTCCTGTATTTGGCTCCATCCATCTTCCCATCAATTTTAACCATCTTCCCTGTCCCTGCTGAAGAAAAGCAGGCCCAAACCATGATGCTGCCACCACCATGTTTGACAGTGGGGATGGTGTGTTCATGGTGATGAGCTGTGTTGCTTTTACGCCAAACATAACGTTTTGCATTGTTGCCAAAAAGTTCAATTTTGGTTTCATCTGACCAGAGCACCTTCTTCCACATGTTTGGTGTGTCTCCCAGGTGGCTTGTGGCAAACTTTAAACGACACTTGTTATGGATATCTTTAAGAAATGGCTTTCTTCTTGCCACTCTTCCATAAAGGCCAGATTTGTGCAATATACGACTGATTGTTGTCCTATGGACAGAGTCTCCCACCTCAGCTGTAGATCTCTGCAGTTCATCCAGAGTGATCATGGGCCTCTTGGCTGCATCTCTGATCAGTCTTCTCCTTGTATGAGCTGAAAGTTTAGAGGGACGGCCAGGTCTTGGTAGATTTGCAGTGGTCTGATACTCCTTCCATTTCAATATTATCGCTTGCACAGTGCTCCTTGGGATGTTTAAAGCTTGGGAAATCTTTTTGTATCCAAATCCGGCTTTAAACTTCTTCACAACAGTATCTCGGACCTGCCTGGTGTGTTCCTTGTTCTTCATGATGCTCTCTGCGCTTCTAACCAGAATAGAAAGGGGAGTGGGAGGCCCTGGTGCACAACTGAGCAAGAGGACAAGTACATTAGTGTCTAGTTTGAGAAACAGACGCTTCACAAGTCCTGAACTGGCAGCTTCATTAAATAGTACCCGCAAAACACCAGTCTCAACGTCATCAGTGAAGAGGCGACATCGGGATGCTGGCCTTCTAGGCACAACTAGAGGTTGACCGATTAATTGGAATGGCCGATTAATTAGGGACGATTTCAAGTCTTCATAACAATCGGAAATCAGTATTTTTGGGCGCAGATTTTGCAGAATTTGTTATTTTTATACCTTTATTTAATCTTTATTTAACTAGGCAAGCCAGTTAAGAACACATTCTTATTTTCAATGACGGCCTAGGAACGAGGCAGAAAGACAGATTTTTACATTGTCAGCTCGAGGGATCCAATCTTGCAACCTTACAGTTAACTACTCCAACGCTCTAACCACCTGCCTCATGAGGAGCCTGCCTGTTACGCGAATGCAGTAAGCCAAGGTAAGTTGCTAGCTAGCATTAAACTTATCTTATAAAAAAAACAATCAACGACTGTCGTTTCACCAATGTGTACTTAACCATAAACATCAATGCCTTAAAATCAATACACAAGTATATATATATATATTTTAAAACCTGCATATTTAGCTAAAATAAATCCAGGTTAGCAGGCAATATTAACCAAGTGAAATTGTGTCACTTCTCTTGCGTTGATTGCACGCTGAGTCAAGGTATATGCAACAGTTTGGGCCACCTGGCTCTTTGCAAACTAATTTGCCAGAATTGTACGTAATTATGACATAACATTGAAGGTTGTGCAATGTAACAGGAATATTTAGACTCATGGATGCCACTCGTTAGATGAAACATGGAACGGAATAAACGTTTTGTTTTCGAGGTGATAGTTTCCGGATTTGACCTAAGGTTTGTATTTCTGTGTGTTTATTATAGTTAAGTCTATGATTTGATAGTGCAGTCTGACTGAGGGGTGGTAGGCAGCAGCAGGCTCGTAATAGTCAAAGGTATATGGTTTAGAGAGAAATAGTCGACGCGTTATAATTCCTGTAATAACTTGCGGCTGAACTTGAAAGGGGTTCCTTCGTTATTTTACCGATCATGTCTTCCATAGAGAATGTCTTGATCTACTTCAAATAAGGTCTGTGTTTCGTGCAGACTTAAACCGCCTCGGCGTTTTGATACCCATGTAAATCTCACTAGGATAAGGTAACGTTTGTCAAAATATTTTCATAAATCCACTCTACAAAAAAAATGATCTTCGCTTATATTTAGACAATATTGATCAGAGTTACCTTGTCCTATGGATATCTACACAGTTATAAAATTGGCAAGGTGGTGTAGGCCTACACGAAACACAGACCTTATTTTAAGTGAATCTAAAAATATCCTATGGAATAAATGAATGAAGGAACCGATATTTTCAGATTTTGCTAGAAAGAGTCATGGGAATGATGACTCGCACTTTGGTAGTCAATTCTTACCATGTCCATTATTAAAATAGGATTTCCTGCATATAGAAATTAGTTTTTGTTTTCAACATTCATCACAGGTAACTTAAACTCTATTTTTATTCAAACAGTTGAGAGTATTTGTCTCCTATGCAGACTCTTCAGTATCATTGTCACTTCAGAGCTGTGTGTGTGTTTTACAGATGGCAGAGAAAAGCAAAGCACCAGTGTGGGACTATTACATGGAATTGGCACCAGGGAAAGCAAGGTGTCTTATTTGTGATAAATATGTAAGCATGGGGTCAGCAACGGCTAAATCAAAAAATACCACCAACCTGTGGAATCACCTTAAGAACACCCATGTATTATATTAAGTTAAAGTAAGTGTTCATTGTTCATTCAGTATTGTTACAATTGTCATTATTACAAAAATGTGTGTGTATATATATATATATATATTAAAATACATTTTGTCCTCCAATAATCGGTATTGGCGTTGAAAAATCATAATGGTCGACCTCTAGGCACAACCCGTGACTGTGTCAATGTGCATGTGCCCTGCCTGCCATAGGAGTTGCTAGACTGGAGTCGCTAGAGCATGATGGGATAAGGACCAACAATTACTTTCAATTGAGAATCAATTGCATGGCCCTATCTTTATTTTATGCAAAAATAGTCATAAAATCATTAGATAATTATGTGGACTAGCCAATATGACTAACATTTTGAAAGTATTGAAACATAATGTTCAAAACCCACGAAGACAACCCAAAACAATATTTGAACCATTAACGCCTAACCAAATGGTCCACAAGGTTATCAATGTGTCACAACACAAGAGCAATGGCCCTATCAATATCCATTTAACCCAAGGCCATTGTTCACACAGCGGCCTGAAGTGCCTGAAAGAGAGAAAGCCCATTCACTTATACCTATCACCAATTTAAAGTGACCTCTTTTATAGGGGTCGTGTGCAAGTCATGCTCGTCATTTTTCAGTCTAGATAGTCTAATAAATGTACTGCAGCCAGGCTAGTCTACCGTTTAGTTTAGGATGCATTTACATACACTTTCTCGCTTGATGATAGAGGCAAAGATGTAGCAGGATTAGTTATGGATCCCTTAAGCGCGAATCCCGCTCGAATCCCGTTAGCGGGATTGATTTGACAACATCCAGTAAAATTGTAGCGCACCAAAATCCAAACTACAGAAATATCAATATTCAACCTTCACAAAAATGTAAGTGTAAAACATCAAAATAAAGCTTAACTTCTTGTTAATCCAGCCGCTGTGTCAGATTTCAAAAACACTTTACAGCGAAAGCAAACCATCTGAGGACAGCGCCCTGCATACAAACACATGAAAATCATTTTTCAACCAGGCAGGTGCGACACAAAAGTCAGAAATAGCCATATAATAAATGTCTTACCTTTGAATATCTTCTTTTTGTAATCTCAAATGTCTCAGTGACACAATGAGCGGCCGTTTTGTTCGATAAATTCCTTCTTTATATCCCCAAAATGTCAATTTATTTGGCGCATTTGATTCAGAAATACACCGGTTCCAACATGACTACAAAGTATCTAATAAGTTACCTGTAAACTTGGTCCAAACATTTCAAACAACGTTCCTAATCCAACTTCAGGTATCCTAAAATGTAAATAAAATAACATTTAAGACTGAATAAACTGTTTCTAATACCGGATAAAAACAACGTGAAGCGCGCTCCAGTTCACACACAACAAAAGACTAAAGCCCTTCAGAGTGACACCTACAAAGAACAGCTCTACTTCATTTCTCAAAAGAAAAACATCTAACAATTTCTAAAGACTGTTGACATCTAGTGGAAGCCATACGAACTGCAATCTGGGCCTTAATAAATCAGGTCTCCCATAGAAAGACATTGGAAAATACAGTGACCTCAAATTTCCCCCCCTGGATGGATTGTGCTCGGGGTTTCGACTGCCAAATCAGTTCTGTTATACTCACAGACATGATTCTAACAGCTTTAGAAACTTCAGAGTGTTCTCTATCCAAATCTATGCTTATATGCTTATCCTAGCTTCTTGGCCTGAGTAGCAGGCAGTTTACTTTGGGCACGCTTTTCATCCTGGCGTGAAAATACTGCCCCCTATCCCAGAGAGGTTAATTAATTGTTATGCCCGCGGAAGTAAATGTATTTACCATAAAACATATGGATCAATATTTTCGTAGCAAATGTGCAAGGCCATGCATGTCCAGGTTATCCCCACATCACCAATTTCATCCATAGAGAAAATAATACTTGATGAAAAATTGCAAAATATTTTCCTTACCTGTTAGGTTGCCAATGCTGTTGTAATCTCTGCGTTATGGACATCACCTAATACCATGATGAAGAGATAGCAACACTTGCATCAAGCGCAGCACTTGAACAAATGTCTGTTCAAATATTTTAACTGAGTGGGTCTCCATTTAGCTATAAATATAATTTTGGGGGTTTTAAGCATATTATGCTACTCAAACCTAATTAACGCTACTTCAATTAAGGATATGGAACTCCAACCACATCGCACCCCAGGTATTCTCTTTAAAAATGCAGCCAAGGGAAAGCATGTAATATTCCTAGATAAATAATAAAATAAATAAATAGAAAAAGTAAAACACGATAAAAGATATGGAGATGTTATTCATCATATTATTAGCCTACTGAGTGGAAAGATAATTTACAGATGCCCCAAATAATGGTGGAAACTACCACAATACAGCAACTATAGGCCTACACAGAACTCCAGGATCGACATGGTGGTGGGCACGGTCCGACCTTTTCAGAACAACGGATCATTTATCACTAACTCGATAAAGACAATACAGCCGGCTGATATACTTTTATTTTTTTCGAAACAGCGTCAAGGGACAACGGAATGAAAAACCCAAGCACCGAAGTTCGCCTTAAATGGTCACGCACGCTCCGGTCACACAGTATGGTGCTGTCTGGTCCACATTTCGGATGGTACCGTTATTCGGCACAGATCCACTCTATATAGGTTAGTTATATATGATAGATTTATAATTTCACGGCCGTCATTCCAAGAGCATTACACGCGTAACAAATCCGCTTCTACAGCTTTCCATGAACGCGCAGTAATACAAAATTATAGAAATGTACAATATGCATTATAAGTACACTAATACGAAAGTCGTCTTACCGTATGGCGCCTATAACTAAAGTCGTCTGACGCACAGTTGGTTGTCTCCGGAACGGGCCAGGCCGGCTGTACATCGCCCCATGCCGGGCGTCCTGAGACCGAGACCCCGAGGGAGAGGGCACTGAGCACCAGGCATTCCTGCCTCTGTTTCAGCAGCTCCAACTCACACAGACCGGCCAAACTCGCCTCAAGGCGCTCCTTATTCCGACTGCGCTCCGCTGTCATTGGGAAAGAAAACGTTCGGTACATCGTTCTCCCTTGCTCGGAGAGTGGCTGAGTGCTTACTCTTTGGCTCTTTGATCGTTTCTCAGCCGTTGGTCGTTCCTTCCTACTAGTATCCAAGTGAGGCTAACTTGTCTGCATATTTAATTTCAAAGTGACTTTACTCTTTGGTTTGATATACATGTTTTAAAGCGAAGTAGCGAATGTAAACTATAGATACAGCTGCGAACCATTGTATGCAGAACCGAACCCATACCTACTGCTCGCTCAATGATGTTGCTGGATTCCAATTCCGTAGCTGTCAATTGTACATTAGCATGCCCGGGTTTTTCAGAGGGTCCATTGGTTACCCAGAACCCACAATAGTTAATATTCATAAGTAATCTGCTCTTCAAGATGTGATTGGACAACGAGCTCTCCTTTGTATTCCTAAACGCTCAAGGTCACATTCACCCAGCCAGTTCAATGAATTAATCTTTCATTAATGCCTAAAAGTTAACACCAAGGGATCGTGAAGCGTTGATCACGTTGTACCAGCCTTTCATGAAAATCCAAGCACCTTCTCTGGCTACCTCGCCTATAAACCCATTGTCAGTGAAAAAGGAATCAGTGAAATCGTATGACTAGTTGCAAGGGAGACCGACGGTTCTATACGCTATTTATACTTGAAACATAACAAAGGTTGGTTGCAAAGTTCACTGATAAGTAGGCTACTGGAGACATACTCCCTGCCTGTAGATTGTGTACATTACAGCCTAACAAGGGGAAGGCGCCATCTGGTGGCCACATGTATCTCTTTTTATTTCTCCCTCTCACACGCACACATGCCCACCCACTTTTGGTATGAACTATAGGTGCAAGACCCAGCCTAGAGTGCAGCGTAGCATCTCAATAGTCCTACATAGTCTCCCTTTGGGCCTGTGGACAGTTGAAACGTGGGATCTGCTCATATACAGTGATATAGTCGGTTTTCAGATCATTGCAGAGTGATGATGAAATGAGACTTAAATCACATTAGTGCTACATAACAGATTGGGTGTACATATCAACTGTTTCTCATCTCACGTCTTTAGGGGTCTGGAACATTTGCCTATATGGAACATGCAGCCTGAAGAGTCCACACCTCTCACCTAATCATTGCTGGGAGATAGCTAGTTGCTTCGCAAATGGCACCCGGTTCCCTATGTAGGGAATGTACAGTATGTCTCGAAGTGTATGTCTATGTAGGGCTCTGGACAAAAATTGTGTACTGTATAGGGAATAGGGTGCCATTTGCTACGCATCATCAGATAACCTTAAACAACCTCTGATATAACGAGCAAGGACACAAAGGAACAATGATGAACAGCTGACATTCGAAATGCCTCCTCTCACTTATTTAATAGGGCTATAAAATGCATGTCTCATTTACAAATGTCTTAGTAACATGGCAGCATCATTATTAGATTAAATGACATGAATGAAAATAGTGACTAGAAATTAATTGAACTGAATGAATGACCAAATGTAGCACTGACAATTGGAAGCAACGTGAACATTGCTCAAGGGGGTACTGAAGAATCCCCCATTGAAAAAACATCACAATTCATTGGTATGGACAGAAACAGACAGCTGCAGGGATGAGTCAGACAGAAAATACCTATTTGATTGACTTTATTTCATTCCCTCCATCTCTCCTCCGCAAACCAATAAAGCCTTTAGAATCTTTTTCTTTCAGAGTTTTTCCCAAAACCACGACCAGCGCAGAAGGGTTTCACTAGTCTGTGTACACTGAAACGATACACAACATAGAAATACAATATATTATCTGTATAACACAGGTTGGTGGCACCTTAGAGAGGACAGGCTCACGGTAATGGCTGGAGCGAAATCGATGGAATGGTATCATACATGGTTTCCATGTGTTTGATGTCATTCCAGTTCCAGCAATTACTATGAGCTGTCCTCCCCTCAGCAGAATATTTCAGTCATATATCGGAGATCAGAAGGCTTTAAAAAAAACATCTGGTATTGATACAGAGGATATAATACCACAGTGTTTGAGATGGAAAAAAATCTGAAGAAATTGCACCTGTCTGAGGTGTGTGTGTAATGAAGTGAAGGGTTTGAAAGAATTGGTCAGGCTTCTTTACCTGGCTACCCAAACACCATGCTCCGGCCAAACGTTATGCCACACCCACGGACAGTAGTTTCTCCCCCACAATGAGTCTGGATCTGAGTATCTCCCCGACCATTTCTAGAATGCTAACTGTTCTGAATTGGTCCCAGAAACGGACAGGTTGGGCCAGAGCCAGAACACACGCAGGTCAAGCAGCGTTTTGAAAATAATCTGATTGGTTTGACATGATCCGATGGCTGATGACTGTTTGGTACAACACCCCTCATTTTGACATCACCACAAACGACTTCAACGATGGAAGTGTCAGACTGAAGTATGTAGCGAACACAGAGCAGTGGAAGAATTCAGTTTGAGTCGTCAGGAAACATAACTACAACCACAAGCTCTAAAATACATCCTTTCAATTAGCTATTTATGTCTCATACTCAGTATAACACATTCTCTATATTCTGCAAATTGTTAAGAATTGATTTAGAATGTTCTACAATTCGGCAAACATGAACAGGTCTGTGGCTTTGTGAGCATTCAAATGAGTAAAGCTCTTTCAGTTTCAGGTTTTTGAAGAACACTACTCTTTGGCTGCAATATATTTTGTTTGTTTTCTCAGACACTCAAACATGCTTGCTGACCATTCTATTGAAAAACACTCTGCAAGCTTTCAACTACCAATATATTAGATTCATGTAGGTTGTTGAACAGAGTACATTTTTTTCTGGGCTATTTGAGGCATTCTTGCAATATAAAGCACCCATGCATAGAACGCATCAGATTGTGAATGAGAACAAATGGGACAGGAAGCTAGCATGCATTCACTTTCGAAGGGTCCACAAGGGTCTCAAGTTTTTCAGAAACCCTAACGAAGGCAGCTTGCTGTCAATGTTAGTGAATTCATTAAATACATGTATTGCATTAGATTAATAGTTTTATCTTTAAGGGTCACCAAGTCATTTGGAAGAGATTACTATTACCTCAGAATACCTTACTATTCCTCCCAAATACTCTTTTTAGTTGCACATCGTCCCACATTGGTTGACTGCTTTCTACTCCTCTTCTAAGGGCCACAATGTCAACAGAAATGATTGCCATGGTGAGATACAGGCAAAAAATGTAAAGTACAGTACAGGTCATTGTAATCTCATCATGGGCCCTTTCTCTTAAAAATAAATCTGCCCTGAATTGTCACGTTGTCATTGTTAAAATTGGGCAATTTGACCTAAACAAGGTCAAATGGCCATTTTAGTAACATTAAACCATGTCATAGCGCAAGGGAGTCGGGGAAAATCATTCTGCAATAACGTAAATGACTCGCAATCAAAAATGTGTATGAAATGCTACCGACTGTATCAATCCATATTGTTGTTTTTCTTCTTTCAGATGAAACCCTCCTCTTTTTGGAATGTACGTGAGTTGAACCCATCCCCTCTCTGTGCAATGCTAATGAGTCCAGGGTCGTATTCATTAGTGCACACCACAGCAAAATGTTTTGCAACTGAAAACAAAAATGAGTATCTTATTTGACAAATTCAGGTAGGTCCCTCCCTGTTTTGGCTCGTTTGCTTCCTACTGAATACAACCCATGGCGAAAGCATTGTATCCCAATGCATAACATTTTTCAATTCTGACATTCTTTTGGCTCAAATGTTATTTGTGCACACCGTGAACCAATCCCTCAAACACACCAGTTAGTGGCTGAATCAACTTTTGAACAGGGCTTTGTTTGTTTCCCAAGTCATCATAACAATCCTAGAGAGTCAATGATAAATACATGGGTGGCAGGGTAAATATGGACGTATATAGCAGTCAAAATTCAATCTGAAAATAACATGTCTTTTGATAGCTATATGCTTCCATAGACAGATGCGGGAGATACTAAACAGATAGCTTCGGCCACAGTAGAAATCATTAGACAAAATCGACAGACACAAAGTGGTAATGGTTGATAGCGTCAATTTGACACATCCAATATGCCAGAATATAGCCCATGGCAGACATTTTTGGGACGACAAAAAGGACTACAGAAGGTCAGACCCGAGTTCAAATACATTTAGACATTTTTAAAATACTTTGAGTGTTTGCATTAGCCAGCCTAGAATACCAAGTGGTTGGGGTTTGCAGTTTTAGGACTTTTCTATTGGTCCACAAAGCCAGACAAGCTTAATCAAGCAAAGCTGAAATATTTTAAAATGGTATTTGAATACAGGTCTGCAGAGGGTGAACACTGATCATTTCCCCAAACGTTTGTTTTACACTGTACATAAATAAATCAATAAATATCTGAACTGTACAATATGCATTATTCTTTTTTTCCAGCTTCAAGCATATTTTTCAATGAGGAATTTCACAGTTTTAATCATCAAATACATCGTTGTAATTGTCGTACTTCAGTTCGGCTGCAGTATCCCTTTGTAAACTTCTCTACGAAAAGAATACCCTCCCTAAAATACTGTCTACTCCCTCTCTGGTTAAAAACCGAACACTTTAAAGTTCATAGAGTGACAGAGTATAACATCCACATTATCAAAACACTGGTCATTATTCTCTCTGTCTGACAGTATTTAGGCTGGTAACAAATACTGTGGGAAAAACATGAATGATCTATGTGGCGCAGGTAGGGACAAATTCAAGCTCCATTGCATGTGTAAAATCACTTAGGGAACATACCAAGGCCTATACAGTACACTCTGAGTACATTCTATTCAAGCCAAGGACAGGATAGCCACATATGAATTGATACAACACAAAGTGGCCAAATAAAAGATGACAAGAATACTGCCCAAATTGAAAAAACATACATGTTAGCATAAAAGTTGACACACAAATCTTGGCAACAATGAATAGGTGTATCCATAACCTAAAACAAATCATCCTGAAGGATAAGGTTGGAGACATGTTTGGATAAAACCTAAGCACAACGTTGAGATAGCGTTTGGGGTTGGCTAGGGTAAAGAATGCCCTGTTTATGGAAGAGGGTTGCATCATCGAAACATACTGTGTACCTCTGCAAAAGCAGACTGCTTTCTCATCCATATATGGTAACAACCAATATATTCTCACTGCTGCTAACAGCTATAGCTAGCTCCCCTGTCCACAAATCAAAAGGGGTTGGGCTACTCTACACACAGTAGAGAACATGCCTTAGAAAACGACAAACACTTAAACAGAGAATAACAAAGCCATGGCACAAGCTCTCAGGGAAACCTGCCCTGATACACCACGGAAGCCTGGTAAAAGTGTGCCCTGACTGCAATTGACTTCCACAAAAAATAAATACGGAATTATATTTTCATTTATAATATACTTTGATTCTTTGTGGTTCTATCCTAGAAATGATGGATTGTGTTGAAACACTGCATGCTGATTATGTTTCCGGCACGGTCGTAACCTGTTCCCAGAGTCCTAAGGTCTGTTAAAAAAAAAAGGATACTGCAGCTCCACAACTTTGTCCAAGAGTTCCTAAAAAGGCTATGTACTAACCCCTTACCCAGTCTGAGACAGAGTACGCAGAGGTTTCAATACACATCTCCACCAGGAAAGCAATTTGTTTTCTTCAGACGATCACTGCGGTCTTTTCACATGATGCAACGATGGCTGCCGTCCCACTCCGGTCCTGATGGTGATGAGGTCACTTCATGCCAGAAGTTGGGCAGTGGGAGAGTGGCCCTGTCCACCTTGCAATAGAACATCCTTCTGTTCTTTGCCCAAGAGTTCCAATGAATGGTTGGTTAGATATTGCACATAATGTCCCGGCTGGTGGCCTTGGGATTGTTTCTCAGTGATATCGACTCCCTTTCTCCTCCGATTCAGAGTTAAAGTCCTTTAAACCCATGCCCTTCTGCAGGTTTAGTAACGAGTCCTTCATCTGTAGAGGGACAAAGGAAACATTTCAACTTCACAAGCTCGACTTCAAAACTTTTTGCAAAAATCATACATTTTTTCTTTTGTTGAAAATCATGCATTGAAGTCAATAGGAAGTATATGCAATGTCAAAGATTTTTAGCATTCGTAAATTAAGTTGATTCCTAAATTCACATCACATTGAATACACATTACATGCCGTCACATTGAATACAGTACTGCATGTGTTTGAACAACCATCTATGACACACACACACACACACATTCTCAAATGGTAAAGTTTGTGAATGAACAATCCTTCTCTGACCTAATTGGTCAGTTATGCGAAGGCCATCAGTATTCTACTGATTGGCTGTCTCACCTCATCCAGCAACATCACAGACGACTTGATGATCTCCTTCCACTTCTGCAGCTCGTCGTCATGGTAACGCTGCTGCGACTCCAGGAGCTGGGCCCACTCCATCTGGGTCTGGGGCAGTTTACTGAGAGAAGGGGAGAGCGAGAAACACACACAAACACTGTTTTTAATCTGTAATTTGTCTGTTACTGTCATAATTACTGTCATATTGTGGAGTGACACTTTAATAATGTTCTAAACTCTAAAACAGACTAACATACAATTCCAAAGTCATTCCACAGGGCTGGTACCGAATTGGGTTGTAGTGTATTTGTGTGAAGTACCTTTCTTGTGGTCGTATGCCATGCCATGAGGTGAGACTCTGTGTGGTGTACTCCAGCATCCACAGCTTATAGAACAGCATCATGTTCAGAAACACCAGCAATACTAGACTGTAGATAGAGAGAGAGAGTAAACAGAGAGTAGAGTGAGAGAGAGAGAGTGTGAAGCCAGAGAGTGCGAGAGAATAAACAGAGAGAGAGAGATGTAGAGAAGAGAGAAAGAGGTAAAGTAGAGAGAGATATTTAGAGTAAAGAGAGGTAGAGATGACATACATCTATGTTAGACTAAGGATAGCAGGATTCCCCTGGAATGTGCATGCCTTCAACTACTGCAAAGGAAGAATATGTTAACACTCATGTCTAGTGTATGTATGGGGTGAACCAAGTCCATCAAACACAAACACATATCTAATCAACATGGTGTTATGAAAAAAGTTGAATACCTTATACAGATCCTATAGGATGCATGAATGGAGACAGGGAAAGAGAGAGAGAAAGAGAGAGAGAGAGGACAATTACACACATCACCAGACAAGAAGACAGGGTTTTTCTGCTTTAGAGTAGTAGGAAAAAAATAAATAAATAAATAAATAAATACAAATAAAATAAAATATATTCGATTGTCAATGTTTGGTTTCAGTACTTCTAGAAAGTGGAAACGCATGGGAGCGTCACAACTTGAGACACCTCGCCAGTATTTTGATTGTTGTTTTTTAAAACAATAGTGTTACGGTAGTTAGCTAAAGAGCGCAGTAACAGTTCATTAGCAAGAGCACCACCTTTGCTAGCAAATACGACGCGGTCTTCAAAAGGTGTCTCCATTAATGTTAACCTTCTGACATTCTCCACTTTAGTACACCAAGAACAAGACAAGTTGAAGTGGACAGATTTAAATCAGATGAGTCACCACAGGCAACTTTGACACATAAATGACACCCAAAACATTCAACATCAACTGAGAAAAGTAGAGACCAGAGATATCTATGGGATCTTCAATGGATAGTTCTCCACCCATTGAATTAGAGTTACTAGAATGGACATTTGAGGGGCTTTGGCCATTCTAGTAATTATATTTATATGGTTGTACCTCTCAGTAAACACATGAAAGAGAATCTCAAACAACCAGGTGTTGCCATGGTGACAGCCCCCCAGGGTGGTGGTGGAAGGATACTCACACAAAGCTGATGATAAGGAGTAGCTTGGAGACGCTGTAGAGCGCTAGGCCCCCTGGGACATGGTCCGGGATGTGTCTGGTCTGAGTGGAACCTGCAGGAAGACAGGTGACCATTTTGGATCAATACAAAAAGCCACGCAATACCTAATACTTTATTCCTGCCCTAATCAAATATTACAGCTGCAGGTAATAAACGATTTGTTTTTCACAACCCTGATACAGTACAGCTTTTTGTGATGACAATCGCTATGAAAATCTACAGCGCAGTGCTACACAAACATTGCGGCAATTGTTCTGACAGTTGTTCCATTGTGCCAGGAAAACGCAAATCACAAGCATCTTAAGAATTTGAATATTATTTGAACCCAGGTCTGATTGAAAACTCATTAGAAATTGAGCACAGCTGCTCATGAGGCTTAAGGGTGTCCTAAAATGTACACCATACTCTGAGTCAAACAGTCATCAGCAGTCAGTCTGACCTGCCACTTGTTTGATGCGATGGTGGTGGGTGACCTCCTCGTCCTCGGGGGTGGTGACGGGGCTGAGGGCCTCGTCCATGTGGGGGGGCCGCAGGTGGATCAAGGGCCTTTTCCGCCGCCTCAACGCCCCTGCCCGTAGAGCCCTGGCCTTGGGGGACTGTCTGTGGGGCTCAACCAGGACCACCTCCACTTTACTCAGCTCCAGCTCTGGAAAGAGTTAAAGGAAAGGGTTTATGCTTATTTCACAAGCTGCATAACACAGTTTCTCTCAAATGGCACCCTATTCTCTAGACAGTGTACTACTTTTGATCAGGGCCCTTAAGGCTCTGGTCCAAAGTAGTGCACTATATAGGGAATAAGGTGCCATTAGGGATGCAACCAGTATGACACTGTATGGTATTCACAGAAGCTGGGTCTTAAATCATGGAGAGATTCAATAGCCAGGGTGCCAGTATGTTTCTGCTATTTACTTCTTTGTTGTGAGTTGTTGGCAAGGCAACTACCAAAGGACCCACTTAAGTAGAAACAGACCGGCATGCAAACTACAGGTTTAAGCAAAGTAAATTACTTAATTCTTTGAGTTAAATATTTACTTAAATAATTTATCCTGGTGATTAAGCACTATCTAAAGAGTACTCATTCTAGTTTCTCAAGTGAGAATACAGTTGATTTAAATGTTTTAAGAAAGACAAATCCCTAGCCTCTCACCACCATCCTGATCTCGCGAGCTTACATTCTGTTTCGCTACACGGATTCTTGATGAAGTGAAGTGAAACGAGAGCACAGCTGGCAGGATGGTGGATCAGGCTAACAAATACTAGGCTCCAAGAATGACCCCAGGCTCCATACCATTCATATTCTAGATTAAACTATAGTCCAGCTGACCTAAGTGTCTGAAGTACTCGTCCAGGCCGCTCCAGAAGTTCCTCTCGATAAAGCCCTTGACCAGCCCCCACGGCTGTTTCTTGTAGCGCAACTCTGTGGATACCCTGCAGGACACACACACACAGACACACATAATTCAACCGTTATTACACCTACTTGGTCAACCTTAAATTTGACTTATTCTTTTAATACATTTTTAATACATTTCACCCAAGGAGTCAAGTACTGCATTATCAAGGTTGTGTTCAGTAGGGAGAAAACATTTTTTAAACAGAGTGAAATGAAGTGGCACTACCTAAACATGTCCAATCAGAACACTTGTTATTGTCTTCCGTTGTAAAGCATTTTGCTAGTGTGCCCCACTGAACACATCCCTGGTTGGAATTTTAACAGCTAATTTTAACAAAGTGGAGCACCCAATCTCCAATCATAGGAAGAATAGAGGGAAATCTCTCACCTTAGCCGACACTTCTTCCTGGCCACCCTGGTGAGCACGTAGCGGTTTAGGGTGTAGAAGTAGTCATGGTAGGGGACGTCGTGTGCTATCACCTCGGCATCTATGATGTAGCACTCACTCTCCTGGCTGGCCTTGTACAGCGTCTAAACCACAGAGATATGGAATAGTTGTGTTAACAGACAACAACAAAAGAGGCCTATTCTGGCAATTGGAAGGCTGCAAATTACATTAAGCCATTTGTCATCTGAAAATGAATGTGGTGGTTTTTCTATATGTTTTAGTACCTTCTATAAATAATCAATAATAAGAACATTGCTATCAGCATTCATAATATTTTTTTATAAGCATTCATAACAACCCGTGGCTCCCAAAAGCAGCCTGTAAATACATTCATAACAACCCGTGGCTCCCAAAAGCAGCCTGTAAATACATTCATAACAACCCGTGGCTCCCAAAAGCAGCCTGTAAATACATTTATAACAACCCATAGCTCCCAAAAGCAGCCTGTAAATACATTCATAACAACCCGTAGCTCCCAAAAGCAGCCTGTAAATACATTCATAACAACCCGTAGCTCCCAAAAGCAGCCTGTAAATACATTCATAACAACCCGTGGTTCCCAAAAGCAGCCTGTAAATACATTCATAACCGTAATAGCATTCATAATGCATTACACACAGGTGATCATAACAGTGACTGTAGTTACGTTACGTCAAACGCAAACAAAGCATGAAAACAAACTATGTACAACATTTAAAACCTCTATGACCTGCATTGCCACTGGGAGGCTCCACTCACCTGAGTCTCAGTGACGGTGGCGGTCTTGGGCGCCAAGGGGTTGGTGAGGGAGACGGTGTACATGATCTCTCTGGTCTGGTTGCCTGCCTCGTCTTTCTCTTTCTTCCAGGGGTGATAGACGATGTCTAGACGAAGAGTGAAGACAGACAGAAAGATCAGCCCTTACTCCTTTAACATTTGCCCAGGTTTTAGTCTGACACACATTGAATTCTTTCAAAATGTAACCTTCCTGCCTTCCTTCAATTCTGATCTGTGAGTTATTGTGGTGTCCACTTTACCAATCCAGCCATGTCAGATAAGGATTTACCTCAAGGGAGGAAGGAGAGAAAAACTGATCAAGGATCAGGTCACCCCCTGTCCATGTAATCTTCATCATTAAGATCTAAAAGGTAAAACTGGTCTGGGTACTGTGGTGTCACCTGAAAAGCGTCTCTGCTCTAGGAAGTCCCTCATAAAGGTGGACTCGGTGAAGAGGATGTCGTACATCTTGTCAACGCTGAACTCATACACCTCGTTCATGTACTGCTTCCCATTCAGGTCTTCATGAAAGGCCTGCACCTCCCCTGCTGCACACACACAGAGGAAGGAGAGCAAGTGAGTGAGTGTGTGTATGTATGTGTTTTAATATACAGGAATAGGACAGTGACAGAGTGTGTGTGAGTGTGTGAGTGAATGAGTCGTCGTGTATGCACGCATGTGAGCAAGTGAGAGCGCATGTGCATGTTTCAGAGACCCAAACCTTCGTCGTGCGTCTCGGAAGAGTCGCTGAGCTCAGTAGGGAGGTCCTCATTGTCGTTGAAGTCCAGCGAGGGCGAGGGGGCGGGACTGCTGTGACCACTGCTCCGGTTGTCCAACCCCGGCAACTGGAGGGTCAGGAGTTCGCCATCAGGGAGACACAGGGGGAAATCGTCCACGGTGGCCAAATCAAACTACAGAGGAAGAGGGGGTCATGAGCGAAGGGTCAAGTCAAACCATAATCACAGATCATTGCCCTACCTACTGCCTACATACTTGTAAAATTGAAAGCTCAGCAAGGGATAATATGGTTGAAATGCCACTGGTGTGGTGTGATCTTGGGAGGGCCCTGCATGGGCATGAATTTTAAGCTTGAGCCCTACCCATGCATGCAACATTCAGGCCCTACCCTACTCAGGCCCTTCCTTTGTTAGTATCCATTAGCTGCTGGTCTCTGCCCCTCACTCCCAGGGCTGCTCTTCTGCTAGTCTATGTGTGAGTATCCATAGCAACGGTTCCACCTTGGGGTGCTCAGGAGATGTGAACAAGAGCAGTTAGCTGTTAGCTAGTTATATTTCCTTACTCTAATTTATTTTATTTTATTTTTTATTTTTTTAACCTTTATTTAACCAGGTAGGCAAGTTGAGAACAGTTGAGACCTGGCCAAGATAAAGCAAAGCAGTTCGACACATACAACGACACAGAGTTACACATGGAGTAAAACAAACATAGTCCATAATACAGTAGAAACAAGTCTATATACGATGTGAGCAAATGAGGTGAGATAAGGGAGGTAAAGGCAAAAAAAGGCCATGGTGGCAAAGTAAATACAATATAGCAAGTAAAACACTGAAATGGTAGATTTGCAGTGGAAGAATGTGAAAAGTAGAAATAAAAATAATGGGGTGCAAAGGAGCAAAATAAATAAATAAAATAAATAAATACAGTAGGGAAAGAGGTAGTTGTTTGGGCTAAATTATAGGTGGGCTATGTACAGGTGCAGTAATCTGTGAGCTGCTCTGACAGCTGGTGCTTAAAGCTAGTGAGGGAGATAAGTGGTTCCAGTTTCAGAGATTTTTGTAGTTCGTTCCAGTCATTGGCAGCAGAGAACTGGAAGAAGAGGCGGCCAAAGAAAGAATTGGTTATGGGGGTGACCAGAGAGATATACATGCTGGAGCGCGTGCTACAGGTGGGTGATGCTATGGTGACCAGCGAGCTGAGATAAGGGGGGACTTTACCTAGCAGGGTCTTGTAGATGACATGGAGCCAGTGGGTTTGGCGACGAGTATGAAGCGAGGGCCAGCCAACGAGAGTGTACAGGTCTCAATGGTGGGTAGTATATGGGGCTTTGTTGACAAAACGGTTGGCACTGTGATAGACTGCATCCAATTTGTTGAGTAGGGTATTGGAGGCTGGAGGCTATTTTGTAAATGACATCGCCGAAGTCGAGGATTGGTAGGATGGTCAGTTGTACAAGGGTATGTTTGGTGACATGAGTGAAGGATGCTTTGTTGTGAAATAGGAAGCCAATTCTAGATTTAACTTTGGATTGGAGATGTTTGATGTGGGTCTGGAAGGAGAAATTACAGTCTAACCAGACACCTAGGTATTTGTAGTTATCCACGTATTCTAAGTCAGAGCCGTCCAGAGTAGTGATGTTGGACAGGCGGGCAGGTGCAGGCAGCGATCGGTTGAAGAGCATGCATTTAGTTTTACTTGTATTTAAGAGCAATTGGAGGCCACGGAAGGAGAGTTGTATGGCATCGAAGCTTGCCTGGAGGGTTGTTAACACAGTGTCCAAAGAAGGGCCAGAAGTATACAGAATGGTGTCGTCTGCGTAGAGGTGGATCAGAGACTCACCAGCAGCAAGAGCGACATCATTGATGTATACAGAGAAGAGAGTCGGTTCAAGAATTGAACCCTGTGGCACCCCCATAGAGACTGCCAGAGGTCCGGACAACAGACCCTCCGATATGACACACTGAACTCTATCAGAGAAGTAGTTGGTGAAACAGGCGAGGCAATCATTTGAGAAACCAAGGCTGTCGAGTCTGCCGATAAGGATGTGGTGATTGACAGAGTCGAAAGCCTTGGCCAGATCAATGAATACGGCTGCACAGTAATGTTTCTTATCGATGGCGGTTAAGATATTGTTTAGGACCTTGAGCGTGGCTGAGGTGCACCCATGACCAGCTCTGAAACCAGATTGCATAGCAGAGAGGGTATGGTGAGATTCGAAATGTTCGGTAATCTGTTTGTTGACTTGGCTTTTGAAGACCTTAGAAAGGCAGGGTAGGATAGATATAGGTCTGTAGCAGTTTGGGTCAAGAGTGTACCCCCTTTGAAGAGGGGGATGACCGCAGCTGCTTTCCAATCTTTGGGAATCTCAAACGACACGAAAGAGAGGTTGAACAGGCTAGTAATAGGGGTGAAAACAATTTCGGCAGATCATTTTAGAAAGAAAGGGTCTAGATTGTCTAGCCCGGCTGATTTGTAGGTGTTCAGATTTTGCAGCTCTTTCAGAACATCAGCTGACTAGATTTGGGAGAAGGAGAAATGGGGAAGGCTTGGGCGAGTTGCTGTGGGGGGTGCAGTGCTGTTGACAGGGGTAGGGGTAGCCAGGTGGAAAGCATGGCCAGCCGTAGAAAAATGCTTATTGAAATTCTCAATTATAGTGGATTTATCAGAGGTGACAGTGTTTCCTATCTTCAGTGCAGTGGGCAGCTGGGAAGAGGTGTTCTTATTCTCCATAGACTTTACAGTTTCCCAGAACCTTTTTGAGTTAGTGTTGCAGGAAGAAAATTTCTGCTTGAAAAAGCTAGCCTTGGCTTTTCTAACTGCCTGTGTCTTATGGTTTCTAGCTTCCCTGAAAAGCTGCATATCACGGGGGCTGTTCGATGCTAATGCAGAATGCCATAGGATGGTTTTGTGTTGGTTAAGGGCAGTCAGGTCTGGGCCGAACCAAGGGTTATATCTGTTCCTACATTTCTTGAATGGGGCATGCTTATTTAAGATGGTTAGGAAGGCATTTAAAAAAAAACAGGCATCCTCTACTGACGGGATGAGATCAATATCCTTCCAGGATACCCCAGCCAGGTTGATTAGAAAGGCCTGCTCGCTGAAGTGTTTCAGGGAGCGTTTGACAGTGATGATAATCTCAGACAAAATTCAAGGAACGTAATTTTTTTTCTGTGAAATAATCTCTCCTCTCGGTCTTATATTTGACGAGGTTGAAGTTGATCTTAGTCAGATGTGACTGTACTGCACAGCAGAGCACAAGCAAATGGCTCAGCTTTAAAAAGTTTGAGATCAATTTAGTGATAACTGAGCCCTGCCTGTATCCTAGATATTGATGTAAAAACAGGCCCTATCCATCCCTAACCCAATGTATAGTGTTGGGGCCCGTCAGGCTTGGGTAGCAGAGTCTGAGGTGGGCTAGCTGACTAAGTTGCTGACTCTAGAACACTCTATACATTTTGTCTGTAGGTGATGCAAAGCAAGAATTGGTCTAATATCTAGTGGTACTCACGGGAAGGAGAGGGTCGATGATGCCCGGGCAGGGCAGGATGTTGTCGGGGAAGACTCTGCGGGACAACAAGGGGCTGGTGTCGCCTTTGACGTCTGCCGTCTTGGCGAGGGTGGTGGCGTCATTGGCGTCGTTCTCCTCCACCGGCAGCTCCTCGCAATACCTAAAACACAGGGAAGCACAACAGCTGTAGGTCACCGTTATCAGCACGGGGAAGCACAACAGCTGTAGGTCACCGTTATCAGCACGGGGAAGCACAACAGCTGTAGGTCACCGTTATCAGCACGGGGAAGCACAACAGCTGTAGGTCACCGTTATCAGCACGGGGAAGCACAACAGCTGTAGGTCACCGTTATCAGCACGGGGAAGCACAACAGCTTTAGGTCACCGTTATCAGCACGGGGAAGCACAACAGCTGTAGGTCATCATTATCAGCACGGGGAACGGTGCCAGCGCTTTACCCATGGTCATCGGGGTCACCGATGGTGTGTGTGACTATGGGGTCAAAACTCACCCCATGGTGTTGAAGTCATCGTCTGGAGGCACGTAGTCCTCGTCGTCGCTGGTCAGACCCAGCTCATTGCCATAACACTGATGGACAAAGTGCCACAACTCTTTGGGACACAAAGGCTGAGATAGATAGAGAGAGGGAGAAAGGAGAGATGAAAGAGGGAGAAGTGATAGAAGGGGGAAAAGGTGAGCTTTGATTAAATTGGCTACAATACACTCTCCACAGTGTTGTATTTGAATTAAAAGTGAACAGTCATACATGTAACAGTCGTACCTTTTCTAGCAGAGCATTCTGCCATAGTCTGAACATCATCATGTATGTCCGATCCCTTGCGCCGAACGAGGTGAAAAAGTGCTGTGGGAAGCAAGAAAAGGTTAGGATACTATATCACCAACCTGATAGGAAAGCCATCTGTCTGTCATAAAAAAGGTTCAATCATTTATTTGCGCATGTGTGTATATAAAGTATGTGCATGCATATGTTTGTGTGAGCATTTGGTCTTTTATTTGGTAATTTATTAGGGTCCCATTAGCTGTTGCGAAAGCAGCAGCTACTCTTCCTGGGGTCCACATGAAACATAATACAGAACATTAATAGACAGCTCAAGGACAGAACTACATACATCGAGAGCATGCCGACCGGATGCATCACCGCCTGGTATGGCAACTGCTCATCATCTGACCGTAAGGCGCAACAGAGGGTAGTGCGTATGGCCCAGAGTACATCACTGGGGCTAAGCTTCCTGCAATCCAGGACCTCTATACTAGGCGGTGTCAGAGGAAGGCCCCAAAAATGGTCAAAGACTCCAGTCACCCAACTCAGACTGTTCACTCTGCTCGGTAGCAGAGAGAACAGTCTAAGTTGGGTGACTGGAGTCTTTGACCATTTTTGGGGCCTTCCTCTGATGGTCAAAGACCGCCTGGAAAGCGGTACCGGAGCACCAAGTCTAGGTCCAAAAGGCTCCTTGACAGCTTCTACCCCAAACGATAAGACTCCTGAACAATTAATGAAATGACCACCCGGACTATTTACATTGACAGTGTTCGGGCACTGATGTTAGGCGATTAGGCCTGGCTCGCAGTCAGTGATATAATTTCTGTCAATCTCGATGGGGTTGAGGTAAGGGCTCTGTGGAGGCCAGCGAAATTCTTCCACACCGATCTCGACAAATCATTTCTGCATTGATCTGGCTTTGTGCACAGGGGCATTGTAATGCGGAAACAGGAAAGGGCCTTTCCCAAACTGTTGCCACAAAGTTGGAAGCACAGAATCGTTTAGAATGTCATTGTATGCTGTAGCGTTAAGATTTCCCCTCACTGGAAAAACATCACTCTGGAGCACTGGAGCGTTTCCACTGCTCCAGAGTCTAAACGGCAGCGAGCTTTACACCACTCCAGCCGACGCTTGGCATTGCGCATGGTGATCTTAGGCTTATGTGTGGCTGTTCGGCCATGGAAAGCGATTTTATGAAGCTCCCAATGAACTGGTCTTGTGCTGACGTTGCTTCCAGAGGCAGTTTGGAACTCGGTAGTAAGTGTTGCAACCGAGGACAAAATGTTTACGAGCTACGCGCTACAGCACTCTGCGGTCCCGTTTTGTACGCTTGTGCGGCCTACCACTTCGTGGGTGAGCCGTTGTTGCTCCTAGACGTTTCGATTTCACAATAAAAGCACTTATAGTTGACCGGGGCAGCTCTAGCAGGGCAGAAATTTGACAAACTGACTTGTTGGAAAGGTAGCATCCCATGACAATGCCACGTTGAAAGTCACTGAGCTCTTTAGTAAGGCCATTCTACTGCCAATGTTTGTCTACGGACTGTGGGCTCAATTTTACACACCTGTCAGTAACAGGTATGGCTGAAATAGCCAAATCCACTAATTTGAAGAGGTGTCCACATACACTATATAAACAAAAGTATCAGTACATACACACAAAATATCTAGGTCACATGGGGGAGAGGCGTTGTGCTGAGAGGTGTGGCTTTATCTGTTTTTTGAAACCAGGTTTGGTGTTCACTTGAGCAATGTGAGATGGAAGGGAATTCAATGCAATTATGGCGCTATACACTGAGTGTACAAAACATTAGAAACAACTTTCCATGACAGAGACTGACCAGGTGATTTTTAAGCCTTGAGACATGGATTGCGTATGTGTGCCATTCAGAGGGTGAATGGGCAAGACAAAAGATTTAAGTGCCTTTGAACAGGGTATAGTAGTAGGTGCCAGGCGTGGACCGGTTTGAGTGGGTCAAGAACTGCAACGCTGCTGAGTTTTTCATGCTCAACAGTTTTCTGTGTGTCCCAAGAATGGCCCGTCACCCAAAGGACATGCAGCCAACCGTGGGAAGCATTGGAGTCAACATGGGCCAGTATCCCTGTGGAATGCTTTCGACAGCTTGTGTAGTCCATGCCCTAACAAATTGAGGCTGTTCTCAGGGCAAAAAGGGCTGCAACTCAATACAAGGAAGGTGTTCCTAATCTTTTGTACACTCAGTGTATAATACTGTACATTTTCTTGAATTTGTTCTGGATTTGGGGGCTGTGGAATGACCCCTGATGGCATGCTTGGTGGGGTAAGAGTGTGTGTTAGAGCTGTGTGCAAGTTGACTATGGAAAACAATTTGGAACTTTGAACACGGAGGTTCTAATAAAAATAAGTGATGCAGTCAGTCGCTCCTTACTTTCAGTCAAGAGAGACTGACATGCATTGTATTGATATTAGCCCTCTGATTACAGTGAAGAGCAAGACGTGCCGCTCTGTTCTGCGCCAGCTGCACTTTTTCTAGGTCCTTCTTTGCAGTACCTGACCTTATGACTGGGCAATAATAAAGATAACATAAAACTAGAGCCTGCAGGACTTGCTTTATGGAGTGTGGTGTCAAAAAAGCAGAGCATCTCTTAATTATGGACAGACCTCTTCCCATCTTTACAACCATTGAATCAATATGTTTTGATCATGACAGTTTACATTCTAAAGTAACACCAAGTAATTTAGTCTCCTCAACTTGCTCAATAGCCACATTATTCATTATCAGATTCCGCTGAGGTCTAGAATTTAGGGAATGATTTGTACCAAATACAATCCTCTTAATTTTAGAGATGTTCAGGACTAGCTTATTACCGGCCTCCCATTCTAAAATTCACTGCAACTCTTTGTTTATAGTTGCAGTGATTTCACTAGCTGTGGTTTCTGAAGCGTAAATGGTTGAATCATCAGTATATATGGACACACAGGCTTTGTTTAACGCCAGTGGCAGGTCATTAGTGAAAATAGAGACGAGTAGAGGGCAAGGAGAGCTGCCCTACGGTACACCAAACTTTGCATGTTTAACATTAGAGATGCTTCCATTAAAGAAAGCCCTATGTGTTATTTTAGATGGATCACAGCAATCTACGATACAGCAGGTTGAAATAAATTTAAAACCATAACACACATTTTTTTAACAACAGGTTATGGTCAATAATATCAAAGGCTGCACTGAAATCTAACAGTACAGCTCCCACAATCATCTTCTTATCAATTTCTTTCAACCAATCATCAGTCATCAGCATGCTGAAAGTCTGTTGTTCATTTGTTTAGAGAGCAATAGCATTGTGTCTGGTCAAACACTTTTTTCCCTTCTTTTAAAAAAAAACATTTGCTAAGAGTCGGCAGCAAGCTGATTGGTAAACTGTTAGAACCAGTAAAGGATTCTTTACCATTCTTGTGTAGTGGAATGACTTTGGCTCCAGGTCTGAGGACACATTTTTCTCGACTCAAATAAAAAAATGACAAATAGGAGTGGCAATCGTCCATGCCTGTGTATATATATGCATGTGTGGGTCCAGTGCTGACCTTGTCATTGTCAGTGCACAGCTGGATGGCGTTGGGAATGAGGCGGGCAGTCTTCTCCTTTGTCATGCTGCAGATATCCTTCAGCCGGACTGTCAGCTAGAGAGGAAAAGCGCGAAACTGTGTTAGACTACAGATGACATCCCTCCTGAAAAGCCTAGAACTATTGCAAATGAAAGATGTTATCATTAAAGCTACAGTCTGATTGGAAAAACAACAGAATGGGGTCCTCAACCAGACAGCGGAGGGAAACATAACACTACTCAAATTGATAGACAGTGCTCTAGCTGCAAGTCATTGGCATCAAAGATTCTATGGTTTCAACTATATTCTGAAGATATACATTGTATGATTACATTCTTGTTGCTTGTTAACATGAAATAATTATAACCTCATATTTTGGCTTCTGATAAGACATATGATTTTACAGAATCACAAATCCTGGACTGTAGCTTTACTACTGCAGTATATGGAACAAACCAAGCAAATCACTTTAATTTGAAGTCAAATACCTTCTATTAAGAGAAAATAGATGGCCTACACATAAGTACGAGGGCAATTTGGCACATTATGCATTAAGGGACAGAGTAACCCAGTGTAGAGAATGGTAAAGGAAACTAAAGTCCATACCAGTGTTTCCCAGCGGAAGATGTTGCTATAGAAACAAATCCAGTTTTCTGAGACATAGAGGCGCCCCTGCAGCAGGATATCTCTTTGCAGGGCACAGGAGTAGTCTGCCACACAGGGTCAAAGGTCATCAAGTTATTAAAGGTCATGGGGTTTATAAGAAGTCATGGCTCTACCAATAAATATAAAACATCTGCAGATCAAATTTTTATTTTACATTTTATTTAACTAGGCAAGTCAGTTAAGAACAAATTGTTACTTCTAATGACAGCCATTGTACATCTATCCAGTCAATTTATTATTCATGCCAACTCCTTGTCACTCATTATCATGCCAAAGTCTGCCCTCATTAAGGATAGAATGTATGAGCACAAACAGATCTGGGACAAGGCTGCATCTAAAAAAGAAATGTCCTCTCATTGTCAAATGCATTTATTTTCAGCAAACTTAACGTGTAAATATTTGTATGAACATAAGATTCAACAATTGAGACATAAACTGAACAAGTTCCACAGATATGTGACTAACAGAAATTGAATAATGTGTCCCTGAACAAAGGGGGGGGGGGGGTCAAAATCAAAAGTAACAGTCAGTATCTGGTGTGGCCATCGGCTGCATTAAGTACTGCAGTGCATCTCCTCCTCATGGACTGCACTAGATTTGCCAGTTCTTGCTGTGAGATGTTACCCCACTCTTCCACCAAGGCACCTGAAAGTTCCCGGACATTTCTGTGAGGAATGGCCCTAGCCCTCACCCTCTGATCCAACAGGTCCGAGACGTGCTCAATGCAATTGAGATCCGGGCTCTTCGCTGGCCATGGCAGAACACTGACATTCCTGTCTTGCAAGAAATCAGCAATACTGCTCGTTATGTGCGTGGTGGCATTGTCATGTCAGGATGAGCCTGCAGGAAGGGTACCACATGGAGGGAGGAGGATGTCTTCCCTGAAACCACAGCGTTGAGATTTCCTGCAATGACAACAAGCTCAGTCTGATGATGCTGTGACACACGGCCCCAGACCATGACGGACCCTCCACCTCGATCCCGTTCCAGAGTACAGGCCTCGGTGTAACGCTCATTCCTTCAACGATAAACACGAATCCGACCATCACCCCTGGTGAGACAAAACCGCGACTCGTCAGTGAAGAGCACTTTTTGCCAGTCCTGTCTGGTCCAGCAACGGTGGGTATGTGCCCATAGGTGACGTTGTTGCCGGTGATGTCTGGTGAGGACCTGCCTTACAACAGGCCTACAAGCCCTCAGTCCAGCCTCTCTCAGCCTATTGCAGACAGTCTGAGCACTGATGGAGGGACTGTGCATTCCTGGTGTAATTCGGGCAGTTGTTGTTGCCATCCTGTACCTGTCCCGCAGGTGTGATGTTCGGATGTACCGATCCTGTGCAGGTGTTGTTACACGTGATCTGCCACTGCGAGGATGATCAGCTGTCCGTCCTGTCTCCCTGTAGCGCTTAGGCATCTTACAGTAAGGACATTGCAATTTATTGCCCTGGCCACAATGCAGTCCTAATGCCTCCTTGCTGCATGCCTAAGGCACATTCACGCAGATGAGCAGGGACCCTGGGCATCTTTCTTTGGTGTTTTTCAGAGTCAGTAGAAAGGCCTCGTTAGTGTCCTAAGTTTTCATAACTGTGACCTTATTTGCCTAAGCTGTTAGAGTCTTAATGACTGTTCCACAGGTACATGTTCATTAATTGTTTATGGTTCATTGAACAAGCATGGCAAACAGTGTTTCAACTCTTTACAATGAAGATCTGTGAAGTTATTTGGATTTGTACTAATTATCTTTGAAAGACAGGATCCTGAAAAAGGGATGTTTCTTTTTTTGCTGAGTTTATGTGCATTTGAGCTTCAAAACAAGTCCAATGGCAGAAAAGCCAGCTGAGCATATTAATCGAAACCTGGGGCCTGTTCAGGGGGTGTGAAAAGTTATAGAACGTTCAGAAATGTGTTGTGTAGAACAGGTATGATTGTCTGTCATATAGATGGGTTAGCTGACGTCACGAAAACGATGCGATTCTGGATGGCCAGATAGCTACAAACAATCAGAAGAAACTGCCATGTGGGGAATCGTAAGTGACTTGTTTCAGCTAGTTTCATCTTGTTCTTGATACTGTGTTTTGTTTTGAGGTGTTTTGACTGATTTGATGTCAATGCTAATATTCCTCAAATTCACTAGTTAGCCAACCAACAACTGTAATGATGTATGAGAGGCAACAAATGCTCATTGTGCAAATTGATTTGTTATCAACAAACATTGGAGAGAAAATATGGTTAACAATCTAAGACAACCCCATCTGTTTTGTCCCATAGTTGTACAGGCATCGTTTTTTTTTGCTAAACAACCAACCCGTCTATCGAAAAGGGACTCTACAAATATTTTACAGGACATCTGGAGATTTGTATTCCCAACTACAAAAGACCACACCTTTAAAAAAAATTAAATGACAATGCACAACAATATACTGGTTCTAAAATCCATGATATAGTGATATCGGATCATTCTCATGAATCATGCATAATTAAACCAATAGAAAATACACTTAGTGACAGAATATGGAGAATGAACATAGCACATCTTCAAGACAAGAAGTCTATTAAATATGTAAACGAAAAAATAAAGACCACTGTGCCGCTCGAGAAGCCATTTTGGGATGCTTTCAAGGCATATATTAGGGGAATGATAATCTCATACCTGGCAAAAGTTCAATCAGTTAGAAATTAAAATGAAATACAAATAAATCATTATCTTCGAAAAAGACAAAAAAATATTTACAAAATAAAGAACATACAATTACAAGTTAAAGCATACTATGTAATGGCAAAAGAAACCGGTAAACAACCACACAGCCCACACAAAATGAATACACGCCAAACAAGTAATCGTTTTTTAAGTTAAGTATACAATTGCTTTAATTAAACAATGCTTCTAATAACAATTATAAAAGCTTGCATGAAAATCTATATAAATAAGAATTATATTTCAGTTGGACTGATTCTACAGCCTTCTTAGACTCAATAACCCTTAAGTAGAGATCAGCAAATGGAACTCACCCAAAAATAAACAAGACACCGTTAAAACAATCGCTCAGAGAAAGCACCAGGGATGGACCGCTTTCACGTAGAATTGGATTTGATATTCTGGGACAAAGTAGCACCCCTATTTATGCAAATGACAAACACACATGCCACTCAATGTAGTGCTTCTGAGTTCCATGTATCAAACAGTTATTTCAGGAGAGTCCCCAGCAGATTACAGAGTGATAGGTTTAATAAATTGAGACAATAAAATAACAAAACTCATAATCAACAGAATGGCAAAAGTATTACCAGACTTGATACATACTAAAATAAACACTTGCAAACAAATACCAGAACATGTTTTAGTATAATACAATGCGCTAAAAAACAAGATGTGCATTTTCCAATAATGGCTGTTGATGACGAAAACGCTTTCGACAATCGAGTGGCCATTTCTAATCAAAACTTTGGAAACATTCAACTTTCCAGATGAAATAACAAATGTCATAAAAATATTAAATATTAAATAAATATCCTAAAGCAAAAATATACAAAAATATTTTATCTGATTAAATTGCTTTAGAAAGGGGTACGAGACAGTGATGTCCTCTCCCCCCTCCTGTTTCAACAATTGAACCGCTTGCAGATCACTGCACCTGTACATAGCTCATCTGTAAATAACCCATCCAATCTACCTTATCCCCATACTGTATTTATTTATGTATCTTGCTCCTTTGCACCCAGTATCTCAACTTGCACATTAATCTTCTGCACACCCTACCACTCCAGTGTTTAATTGCTATATTGTAATTACGTCGCCACCATGGCCCATTTATTGCCTTACCTCTCTTATCCTACCTCATTTGCACACACTGTATATGGACTTTTTCTACTGTATGTTTGTTTATTCCATGTGTAACGCTGTTGTTGTATGTGTCGAACTGCTTTGCTTTATCTTGGCCAGGTCACAGTTGTAAATGAGAACTTCTCAACTAGCCTACCTGGTTAAATAAAGGTGAAATAAAAAATAAAGAAATTAGACAGGACCCAAAAGTAACAGATATCAGTAAACATGTATATAAACTAAACTTATTTGCAGACCATCTCCTCATACACCTGACTAATATTGAAAACTCAATGTAAAAATATTTCCGGAATAATCTAAAAATCTCAGGATATAAAATGAACCTGGAAAAAACTGAAATATTGACGATACTTGTGGTCCACAAAAATACTACATACTTAAGATGATTATTAAGTGACAAACAACAAATACATAAATACAACTTTAACCCATTACTCAACAACATGAAATCAGATATAATTCAATGGAATAATCTCCCCATAAATCTTACAGGTAGAATAAACCGCTTTAGAATGGCATGGCTCCAAAATTTATTAGAATTTATTTTCGGTAATACCAATGACAGATTTCATTTGGGCAAATAAAACTCAGAATAAAGTGGAACATTTCCCAAAATCTGAGGGTGTTTTAAAACTTTCAAATTTGGAATTGTATCAACTCGCCACCCAAGGTATATATTGTTAAATACTCTAAAGAGGAACAATGTTAAAACGGACAGCTTCCGTCAGCTGATTCTAGCCATCCCTTCTGGTTAGTTCTAGTCGGGCAGCTTGGTCTTCCATTCAGAGGAGCCCCACTTTTGTTAAGAGTCTTATTGGTCAAGGTCACACCAAATACTTATCACATCTCATTCAGCTTATCAGTGGCCTTGATTCCTGGGACTTCAGTTTCAGTTATTCTATGACCCCAGCACGCTGTGTGGTCAGAAACGTGCTTTCCCCATCCTGATGAGTATTTCCACAGTTTCTTCGTGCTTAACTTTTGCGCACTAATAGCGTTTCTAACGTCACTCGCTCTGAGCCTTCTAGTAGTTGCTCCCCTTGCTCTGCATGGGTAACGCTGCTTCGATGATGGCTGTTGTCGTTGTGTTGCTGGTTCGAGCCCATGGAGGAGGAAGCTATACTGTTACACTGGCAATGCTAAAGTGCCTATAAGCGCATCCAATAGTCAAAGGTTAATGAAATACAAAGGGTATAGAGGGAAATAGTCCTATAATTCCTTTAATAACTACAACCTAAAACTTCTTACCTGGGAATATTGAAGACTCATGTTAAAAGGAACCACCAGCTTTCATATGTTCTCATGTTCTGAGCAAGGGACTGAAACATTAGCTTTCTTACATAGCACATATTGCACTTTTACTTTCTTCTCCAGCACTTTGTTTTTGCATTATTTAAACCAAATTTAACATGTTTCATTATTTACTTGAGGCTAAATAGATTTTATTGATGTATTATATTAAGTTAAAACAAGTGTTCATTCAGTATTGTTGTAATTGTCATTATTACAAATACATTTTTTAAGAAAATCTGCCGATTAACTTCTTAAGGTGTAGGGGGCAGCATTTTCACTTTTGGATAAATAGCGTGCCCAATTTCAACTTCCTGCTACTCATGCCAAGAATATAAGATAAGCATATTATTGGTAGATTTGGATAGAAAACACTCTGAAGTTTCTAAAACTGTTTGAATCATGTCTGTGAGTACAACAGAACTTATGTAGCACGCAAAACCCCGAGGACTAACCGTTCAGATTTTGTTTTAGGTCTCTGTCTGTTCAGTGAGTTCTCATTGGAAAACGATATTTCTTAGGAAGTTGTGTTCAGTTCCTACCGCTTCCACTGGATGTCACCAGACTTTGGAATTTGGTTGAGGTTATTCCTTTGTGCAATGAAGAAGTACGGCCATCTAGGAACTGCGTAACACTGTTGAGAGTTGCGCAAGACTTGAAAAGTAGCTTGGTTTGTCATCTTCCTCTATTGAACAGAGATGGACCCGTCTTCAATTTGACCGATTATTAACATTTAAAAATACCTAAAGTTGTATTGCAAAAGTAGTTTGAAATGTTTTGGCAAAGTTTACAGGCAACTTTTGAAATATTTTGCAGTGACGTTGCACAATTTGGAAGCTGTTTTTTTTCTGGATCAAACAGCGCCAAATAAATGGACATTTGGATATATATGGACGGAATTAATCGAACAAAAGGACCAATTGTGATGTTTATGGGACATATTGGAGTGCCAACAAAAGAAGCTTGTAAAGGTAAGGCATGTTTTATATTTTATTTCTGCGTTTTGTGTAGCGCCTGCAGGGTTGAAATATGCTACCCTCTTTGTTTACTGTTGTGCCATCATCAGATAATAGCTTCACAACGATTCACAACGAGTGGAGCTTTAATTTAGTATCTTACATGTGTGATTTAATGAAAGTTTGATTTTTATATAATTTTATTTGAATTTGCTGCGCTGCATTTTCCCTGGCTTTTGGCCAAGTGGGATGCAAGCGTCCCCTATACCATAAGAAGTTAAATCGGTATCGGCTTTTTTGGTCCTCCAATCGGTATCAGTATTGGCGGTGAAAAATCATAATCGGTCGACCTCTAATATGCAACTTAAAAGTTGTATTTTACGAAATTTCGATCTGAAAACTTTTGGTCATCAGAGCAATGTTGAGGGAATCCTATTTGAGTCAGGAAAAGATACTCGCTCAAATAATAGGTAGGATATACAACAACATTTTTAAAGAACTGATATTTGCACAAGATGGAGGGAGTGTACGAACAAAATTACAGTTAATGTGCAGTCATGGCCAAAAGTTGAGAATGACACAAAAATTAATTTTCACAAAGTCTGCTGCCTCAGTTTGTATGATGGCAATTTGCATATACTCCAGAATGTTATAAAGAGTGCAATTAATTGCAATTCATCTGATCAAAGTCCCTCTTTGCCATGCAAATGAACTGAATCCACAAAAAACATTTCCACTGCATTTCAGACCTGCCACAAAAGGACAAGGCTGACATCATGTCAGTGATTCTCTCGTTACCCCAGGTGTGAGTGTTGACGAGGACAAGGCTGGAGATCACTCGGTCATGCTGATTGAGTTCGAATAACAGACTGAAAGCTTAAAAAGGAGGGTGGTGCTTGGGATCATTGTTCTTCCTCTGTCAAATATGGTTACCTGCAAGGAAATACGTGCCACCATCATTGCTTTGCACAAAAAGGGCTTTACAGGCAAGGATATTGCTGCCAGTAAGATTGCACCTAAATCAACCATTTATCGGATCATCAAGGGTGCCCAAGAAAGTCCAGCATGTGCCAGGACCGTCTCCTAAAGTTTATTCAGCTGCGGGATCGGGGCACCACCAGTACAGAGCTTGCTCAGGAATGGCAGACTTTTGGAGGATGGCCTGGTGTCAAGAAGGGCAGCAAAGAAGCCACTTCTCTCCAGGAAAAACATCAGGGACAGACATTCTGCAAAAGGTACAGGGATTGGACTGCTGAGGACTGGGTTAAAGTCATTTTCTCTGATGAATCCCCTTTCCGATTGTTTGGGGCATCCGGAAAAAAAAGCTTGTCCGGAGAAGACAAGGTGAGCGTTACCATCAGTCCTGTGTCATGCCAACAGTAAAGCATCCTGAGACCATTCATGTGTGGGGTTGCTTCTCAGCCAAGGGAGTGGGCTCACTCACAATTTTGCCTAAGAACACAGCCATGAATAAAGAATGGTACCAACACATCCTCCAAGAGCAACTTCTCCCAACCATCCAGAAACAGTTTGGTGACGAACAATGCCTTTTCCAGCATGACGGAGCACCTTGCCATAAGGCAAAAGTGATAACTAAGTGGCTCGGAGAACAAAACATACACTGCTCAAAAAAATAAAGGGAACACTTAAACAACACAATGTAACTCCAAGTCAATCACACTTCTGTGAAATCAAACTGTCCACTTAGGAAGCAACACTGATTGACAATAAATGTCACATGCTGTTGTGCAAATGGAATACACAACAGGTGGAAATTATAGGCAATTAGCAAGACACCCCCAATAAAGGAGTGGTTCTGCAGGTGGTGACCACAGACCACTTCTCAGTTCCTATGCTTCCTTGCTGATGTTTTGGTCACTTTTGAATGCTGGCGGTGCTTTCACTCTAGTGGTAGCATGAGACGGAGTCTACAACCCACACAAGTGGCTCAGGGAGTGCAGCTCATCCAGGATGGCACATCAATGCGAGCTGTGGCAAGAAGGTTTGCTGTGTCTGTCAGCGTAATGTCCAGAGCATGGAGGCGCTACCAGGAGACAGGCCAGTACATCAGGAGACGTGGGAGGCCGTAGGAGGGCAACAACCCAGCAGCAGGACCGCTACCTCCGCCTTTGTGCAAGGAGGAGCACTGTCAGAGCCCAGCAAAATGACCTCCAGCAGGCCACAAATGTGCATGTGTCTGCTCAAACGGTCAGAAACGGACTCCATGAGGGTGGTATGAGGGCCCGACGTCCACAGGTGGGGGTTGCGCTTACAGCCCAACACCGTGCAGGACGTTTGGCATTTGCCAGAGAACACCAAGATTGCCAAATTCGCCACTGGAGCCCTGTGCTCTTCACAGATGAGAGCAGGTTCACACTGAGCACATGTGACAGACGTGACAGAGTCTGGAGATGCTGTGGAGAACGTTCTGCTGCCTGCAACATCCTCCAGCATGACCGGTTTGGCGGTGGGTCAGTCATGGTGTGGGGTGGCATTTCTTTGGGGGGCCGCACAGCCCTCCATGTGCTCGCCAGAGGTAGCCTGACTGCCATTAGGTACCGAGATGAGATCCTCAGACCCCTTGTGAGACCATATGCTGGTGCGGTTGGCCCTGGGTTCCTCCTAATGCAAGACAATGCTAGACCTCATGTGGCTGGAGTGTGTCAGCAATTCCTGCAAGAGGAAGGCATTGATGCTATGGACTGGCCCGCTCGTTCCCCAGACCTGAATCCAATTGAGCACATCTGGGAAATCAAGTCTCGCGCCATCCACCAACACCACGTTGCACCACAGACTGTCCAGGAGTTGGCGGATGCTTTAGTCCAGGTCTGGGAGGAGATCCCTCATCAGGAGCATGCCCAGGCATTGTAGGGAGGTCATACAGGCACGTGGAGGCCACACACACTACTGAGCCTCATTTAGACTTGTTTTAAGGACATTATATCAAAGTTGGATCAGCCTGTAGTGTAGTTTTCCACTTTAATTTTGAGTGTGACTCCAAATCCAGACCTCCATGGGTTGATAAATTTGATTTCCATTGATAATTTTTGTGTGATTTTGTTGTCAGCACATTCAACTATGTAAAGAAAAAAGTATTTAATAAGAATATTTAATTCATTCAGATCTAGGATGTGTTATTTTAGTGTTCCCTTTATTTTTTGGAGCAGTGTAGATATTTTGGGTCCATGGCCAGGAAACTCCAGACCTTAATCCCATTGAGAACTTGTGGTCAATCCTCAAGAGGCGGGTGGACAAACAAAACCCCACAAATTCTGACAAACTCCAAGCATTGATTATGCAAGAATGGGCTGCCATCAGTCAGGATGTGGCCCAGAGGTTAATTGACAGCATGCCAGGGCAGATTGCAGAGGTCTTGAAAAAGAAGGGTCAACACTGCAAATATTGACTCTTTGCATCAACTTCATGTACAGTGGGGCAAAAAGTATTTAGTCAGCCACCAATTGTGCAAGTTCTCCCACTTAAAAAGATGAGGCCTGTAATTTTCATCATAGGTACACTTCCACAATGACAGAAAAAATGAGGAAAAAAAAAATCCAGAAAATCACATTGTAGGATTTTTTATGAATTTATTTGCAAATTATTTTGTTATATACCCTTTGTTGGCAATGACAGAGGTCAAACGTTTTCTGTAAGTCTTCACAAGGTTTTCACACACTGTTGCTGGTATTTTGGCCCATTCCTCCATGCCAATCTCCTCTAGAGCAGTGATGTTTTGGGGCTGTTGCTGGGCAACACGGACTTTCAACTCCCTCCAAAAATGTTCTATGGGTTTGAGATCTGGAGACTGGCTAGGCCACTCCAGGACCTTGAAATGCTTCTTACGAAGCCACTCCTTCATTGCCTGGGCAGTGTGTTTGGGATCATTGTCATGCTGAAAGACCTAGCCACGTTTCATCTTCAATGCCCTTGCTGATGGAAGGAGGTTTTCACTCAAAATCTCACGATACTTGACCCATTCATTCTTTCCTTTACACGGATATGTCGTCCTGGTCCCTTTGCAGAAAAACAGCCCCAAAGCATGATGTTTCCACCCCCATGCTCCACAGTAGGTATGGTGTTCTTTGGATGCAACTCAGCATTCTTTGTCCTCCAAACACGACGAGTTTAGTTTTTACCAAAAAGTGATATTTTGGTTTCATCTGACCATATGACATTCTCCCAATCTTCTTCTGGATCATCAAAATGCTCTCTAGCAAACTTCAGACGGGCCTGGACATGTACTGGTTTAAGCAGGGGGACACGTCTGGCACTGCAGGATTTGAGTCCCTGGCGGCGTAGTGTGTTACTGATGGTAGGCTTTGTTACTTTGGTCCCAGCTCTCTGCAGTTCATTCACTAGGTCCCCCCGTGTGGTTCTGGAATTTTTGCTCACTGTTCTTGTGATCATTTTGACCCCACGGAGTCCATCTGCGTGGAGCCCCAGATCGAGGGAGATTATCAGTGGTCTTGTACGTCTTCCATTTCCTAGTAATTGCTCCCACAGTTGATTTCTTCAAACCAAGCTGCTTACCTATTGCAGATTCAGTCTTCCCAGCCTGGTGCAGGTATACAATTTTGTTTCTGGTGTCCTGAATTGCTCCCACAGTTGATTTCTTCAAACCAAGCTGCTTACCTATTGCAGATTCAGTCTTCCCAGCCTGGTGCAGGTATACAATTTTGTTTCTGGTGTCCTTTGACAGCTCTTTGGTCTTGGCCATAGTGGAGTTTGGAGTGTGACTGTTTGAGGTTGTGGACAGGTGTCTTTTATATTGATAACAAGTTCAAACAGGTGCCATTAATACAGGTAACGAGTGGAGGACAGAGGAGCTTCTTAAAGAAGAAGTTACAGGTCAGAGAGACAGAAATCTTGCTTGTTTGTAGGTGACCAAATACTTATTTTCCACCATAATTTGCAAATAAATTCATAAAAAATCCTACAATGTGATTTTCTGGATTTTTTTTCTTCTCATTTTGTCTGTCATAGTTGAAGTGTACCTATGATGAAAATTACAGGCCTCATCTTTTAAAGTGGGAGAACTTTGTGGGAGAACTTTGGCACAATTTCTTCTCATTTTGTCTGTCATAGTTGAAGTGTACCTATGATGAAAATTACAGGCCTCATCTTTTTAAGTGGGAGAACTTTGTGGGAGAACTTTGGCACAATTGGTGGCTGACTAAATACTTTTTTGCCCCACTGTAATTGTCAATAAAAGCCTTTGACACTTATGAAATGCTTGTAATTATACTTCAGTATTCCATAGTAACATCTGACCAAAATATCTAAAGACACTGATGCAGCAAACTTTGTGGAAATTAATATGTGTCATTCTCAAAACCTTTGGCCACGACTGTACGCTTAATCCAATATAAACTAAATGTATAGAATTTATTATACAAGAGACAAAATTCACAAATTCTACAGCACAAAGGCAGTCATGTCTTAAGTATAAAACTAATAAAGACTCAATAATTTATGCCTTCTGGGAGTGCTATAAAGTCCAAAAGTTATGGTCTGAGTTAGAAAGTTGGCTGTCAGAAGTTTTACAATGTAAGTTTACTTTTAAAAATCAGTCTCTCTGCATATTTCAAGACATGGCATATGTGACCAACTGCCTTGACTCGGTCTTATGTAGCGTTGCTTTTATCCAGAGACACAGAGATATTATACAAAATGGTATACCATACACTGAATGAGGAACAATGGGAAAGTAATTCTGCTTTTAAAGTTAATAAACTTGTAACCTCACTTTTTAGAAAATAGCCTTTGTTTTTGTACCTACTGGAGAACTCTTCTTTGTCAACACCCATTCAGAATCGTTCACACCCTCTTAAGCTTTAGCCCCCACTCAAACTCTGACCATTTTACTCAGCCTAGCAGAGCTGATTAGGCTGCTTTCATGTTATCCAGAGCGTTGGTGACGTAAAAAAGTTTACGTTGAAACGGCTTTCCTGTGAAGTAGTGACCCGCGACATACGCCTAGTTTCCTGAAACGGGTCGCATATGAGGGTGCGGTGAGATACCCAAAACGGGATGGACCATACTTTTGCAATTTCAAAAAAATGTCTACTTAAAAACTCGCTCACTACGATAGTGGACGAATCAAATGTATGATTATTTAAATATTGAAAAGGTGTGGGCTACTGAGAAAAATAGAACTATAAGCACTGGAAAGTTCCAGGGGATGAAGGTTGAGGGGGAGTGTGGTTGTGAGACATACGTGATGTGTAGGGTTGCGGTGGAGACATGTGGGTCTGAGCAGGTGTGATGCCATTAATGTTTGTTGAAATGTGTGTTTATTGTCTTTTGTTTATGTATGGTTTTTATTGTTTGAGAGCTTGAGTTGGCTCTACTGGTTACATTTCCATCTGCAACGTTCTAAATGTTTCACATCTCTGAATATACTTGTGATCGGGTGACATTGCACATTAAATCACTCCTAACTCAGTTTGTCATACTTTGCAGACATCAAAAAAAGCCAAGGGAGATTAAGATCTGTACTGTTCAGGACAACAAGAAAAAGCTAGGTCATGTTAAGCGGGGAGAAAACAATTGAAACAGAGAGTCACTATCTGAATTTAGAAAAACAGACTGTTATTCCGTTGTAATATGTTTTTGCTATTGTATGGTGTGCCCTGCTGAAAACCACCAAGGTGTTCAAGAATAAATATGAATATAGTTTTCATTGATCCTTCCATCTTACTCACCCACGATGAGGCGTTCTGAGTCGGGTAGCTGCTTGAAGAGTTTTCTGAAGTCCTCATTGCGTTGCTTATACGTAGGACTCAATACCTGTAGCGGGGATAGAAGGAAAACATAAAAAACACATTTGCACTAAATTAACAAACACAAATATAAAATATTTTAGATACGCAAACAAGTGTAATGCCCCCACTGACAGCAATAAACAGACAGGGAACTAATTTACTTATCTGTATAACATGACTCTGCCCAGTTTTTTTATGAAAATGGTAGTAGACATGACTATATATTTTATTCCAGTTAAATTGACATTTCAGTCATTTAGTAGACACTCTTATCCAGAGTGACTTACAGGAGAAATTAGGGATAAGTGCCTTGCTCAAGGGCACCGACAGAATTTTCACCTAGTCGGCTTGGGGATTTGAACCAGCGACCTTTCAGTTATTGGCCCAATGCTCTTAACCACCAGGCTAGCTGCCACCCCCATTCAGTGATGTTATCTGACCATGGCTACTGCAGAAATAGAATCAAACTCTGTCTCTCTTTTCTTTCTCTACAGATTGTCAGAGTCTGAAATAACATAAAAGCTCCTATCACAAACGGGAACACTTTAAAATATGCTAAATGATCCACGCTGATGCTAATAATACTTCAGCTGGAGTTCCTCCTGTCTTTCTCTCCCTCACATTCAGATAAACACATTTCCTTCTAGAGGGCCAGATAAAGAGAGAGTTCTCTTATCGGCAGTTGCAGACCACAGCCAGTTCGCCTGTCTCTCCACACAAACACTGCATTGTTTATCCTGAAAAGGGAGGGAATGCAGCCAATGAGCTCTCAGTGTGGTGGTGATGGTTTTAGACTGGACACTAACATTGCCTTGGGTCATTCTAACCAGCCCAGTGCACAGCAACGGAAGAGCCTATGGCCTAGAACTAAAGCTTGAGTTGTAGTGTTAATGTGTTGGTCATCAGGTCTAGCCATAGAGTTGGATAGAGGGTACCACTACTTTAAAATGGAGACTGGCACTTGTCTCAATGCCGTTGGCCATGCTGTCACAGAAGAGGCCTTTACAGATAGATGAGCTCTCTATTACATCTCTATAGGCAGTGAAGTAAATTACTTAAGTAAAACTACTTTAAAGTACTACTTAAATAATTTTGGGGGGGTATCTGTACTTTACTATTTATATTTTCTACAGCTTTTACTTTTACTCCACTACATTCCTATATAAAATTATGCATTTTATTTTTCCACAACTGTCTACCCTATTTTATTTTATTTTAAATTAACCTTTAAATAAACTAGGAAAGTCGGTTAAGAACAAATTCTTATTTACAATGACGGCCTAAGAACAGTGGGATAACTGCCTTGTTCAGGGGCAGAACGACAGATTTTTACCTTGTCTGCTCGGTTATTCGATCTAGCAACCTTTCGGTTACTGGCCCAACGCTCTAACCACTAGGCTACCTGCCACCCCAAATCAGTGCGCCTAAGCGAATCTTCTAGAGCCACTCCACTCGCTGTCCAGCCTACCCTTACCCCTAGTCCTGTATCAACCCCCAAAAATGTGCAAGACAATGACCGCGACCACAAGTTCACCATAAGTCACTTTGCAGCACAGCACAACAATATCACATACTAGTTTAGAAACCGATAATCAACTTGGGATTTAAAACTGTAACCCTCACCCACTCATCCCCCCACACCTGTCTCCACCCCAGCTCCAGAGAGGGTGACTTACAGCTGGCACCCTCTCTGACTCCCAGTCCCAGGTCTCCCAGTGGGCTAGGGCATCTTCAGACAGAGACACCTGGTCTGTCTCAGTGTCCATGCTGACTGCAATGTCCATGGCCTGGATGTCCGTTTTCTTTTGGCTCCCACCCGTCCCCTCCCTCTCGCTTTCTTTCTTTCTTTCCTCAGGTGGAAGGTGTGAGCAGGGTCTTTCAGCCCGGCGGGTGGTCTGGTGTTGGTCTGGTGTTGGTCTGGTATTCCCCCTTTGTCGATGAAGGAATGGAATTCCTCTACGAGTCAAACGTTGTCTAGCCCTGGCTCCTCTTACACACAGCGCCTAAGCTGCAGTTGACCTGCAGTAAACTCAGCCCTCAGGGGACTGGTCATTTGTCATCAGCTCCTCCCTCCCTCTCTCTCTCCCCATCTCTCTCCCTCCCTCCCCTGGGTGGAACAGAGAACTTCTCTGAACCCTCCCAAAGAGGCTGGGGAGACAGAGATACCTGGAATAATATCTCTCACCACTACAGGTAACTAGCAGAGCTTAAGAGCTCACTAGAACTTAACAATACAGAATTAATAAAAGCATATTTCACATTACTAAAGAATGAAGGAATGTGAACGTTTCCTAACTCTCTGAACTGCTTAGCTAAAGGACCCCATAATATAGAACTACAGAACTCAGAGAGAGTACTCCATAGAGTACAGTTAGGCATGAGAAGCTGGGTGGAGGGCGTAAGGAAATATTGATTTACACTCAGGACAGCAGGAGCCCCCTTCTTCTGGAGTGGAAATGTCTCCTCCCTCCCTCCTGTTTTTGAAAAATAGTTGATCCCCTGGTAAGTCTTAATAGGCCATTTGGGCCAAGTGCACTGGTTGGTCCGGCTTAAGAATGGGTTAAGACCAAGTCAGAACCAGGTTTAAACAGGGTTAAGACAAGGTTAAGACCTGGGACACAGAAAAGGCCTCCAGTCAGTTAAACTACAGAAAATATGCTTTGCAGTCTGTAATTGACGGAAAAAGTTGGTTTAAAACAATCCTCTTATAAAACAATCCCACTTATACATGCAGTCATCCCCAATGTCATTTCAGATAGGGATACCTCCAAAGGTGCTGCAGAATGGCATGGTCTCCTCAAATGATTTCTCAAAGCAATATATATCTATATCAAAAAACACACAATCCACATGGAGAAAAAAAGCTCTCTTTCTGCACTAACAGAAAACATACATATAAGCCCAGCTCAAGCAGTCTCAAAGTCCAATTGCTCTCTCTCTCTCTAAAATGGACACATACAGTCTTTGTCCTCAGGGAGAGCAGAAAACAGAACAATCCGCTTGATGCTTTAGCTTGTCCAGTGAAGAGACGATTGTTCATCAATAAAAGTGGTCAACAGTGCGTCCCAGGACAGAGTGGAACCCATGTGACTGACCAAAAAGGACCACTGCACACTACTGACCAGGCAAACCACAACAGAGCCGTGTGCTCCTACCAGGACTCTAGTCCTACTGTTGAAATCTCTCCCTCCCTCCCCTATTCTCGAGGAAAGTGGTATTGGAGGAGCATTGAGAGAGAAAAAGGAAGGAGAGAGTGGCAGAGAGAGAGAGGGAGGAGAAATGGGAGGGCCTAGCGTGCACTTGAGTGCAACAGAAGGTGTACCTGCTTGTATGTTTTTAAGGCTATAAAACACCTCCAAAAACCATCTCTCAGCCTGAAAAGCCCTTTGAACAGTCAACCTCTATGGTTCTCTATGAAGACCCTAAGGCTACACAGTATGCACAAGTCATGTATCCACGTGTGTGTTGTGTGTGTCCATCCGGAAGTCCTGACTTGAACCAAAGGCTTTTCTTATGATACCCGCTGTGAATTTAGTAGTTTAGTAACCCAACTACTGCTTCCTATCCTAGTCTATGGTGACGTCATCTATTTAAACACAACCAAGACCTTACTTTGTCATTCATAACAATCTTTGCAGATTGATTCTTGGATGCCGTTATAAGACATCATTGCACACTGTCTGAATCACTCAATGGGCTGTCCCTCCCAAACAGAAGACAACTGCATTGGTACTAATCTATTTTGAAATGTATCAACTAGAGGTCGACCGATTAATCGGAATGGCCGATTAATTAGGGCCGATTTCAAGTTTTCATAACAATCGGATATCGGTATTTTTGGGCGCCGATTTGCCGATTATTATTATTATTTTTATACCTTTATTTAACTTGGCAAGTCAGTTAAGAACACATTCTTATTTTCAATGACGGCCTAGGAACGGTGGGTTAAATGCCTTGTTCAGGGGCAGAACGACAGATTTTCACATTGTCAGCTCGGGGGATCCAATCTTGCAACCGTACAGTTAACAAGTCCAACGCAATAACGACCTGCCTCTCTCGTTGCACTCCACAAGGAGACTGCCTGTTACGCGAATGCAGTAAGCTAAGGTAAGTTGCTAGCTAGCATTAGCTAGCATCAATCAATCATAATCACTAGTTAACTACACATGGTTGATGATATTACTAGATATTATCTAGCGTGTCCTGCGTTGCATATAATCTGACTGAGCATACAATCATACAAGTATCTGACTGAATGGTGGTAGGTAGAAGCAGGCGCGTAAACATTAATTCAAACACTTTCGTGCGTTTTGACAGCAGCTCTTCGTCAAGCATTGCGTTGTTTATGACTTCAAGCCTATCAACTCCCGAGATGAGGCTGGTGTAACCGAAGTGAAATGGCTAGCTAGTTAGCGCACGCTAATTGTCGTTGTGTTGCTGGTTCGAGCCCAGGGAGGAGCGAAGAGAGGGACGGAAGCTATACTGTTACACTGGCAATAGTAAAGTGCCTATAAGAACATCCAATAGTCAAAGGTTAAAGAAATACAAATGGTATAGAAGGAAATAGTCCTATAACTCCTACAATAACTACAACCTAAAACTTCTTACCTGGGAATATTGAAGACCCATGTTAAAAGGAACCACCAGCTTTCATATGTTCTCATGTTCTGAGCAAGGAACTGAAACGTTAGCTTTCTTACATAGCACATATTGCATTTTTACTTTCTTCTCCAACACTTTGTTTTTGCATTATTTAAACCAAATTGAACATGTTTCATTATTTACTTGAGGATAAATTTTGATGTATTATATTAAGTTAAAATAAGTGTTCATTCAGTATTGTTGTAACTGTCATTATTACAAATAAATAAATAAAAATCTGCCGATTAATCGGTATCGGTATCATGGTTGAAATATCATAATCGGTCGACCTCTAGTATCAACTGTATATATTAAGGAACACCTAACTTTACAAGACTCACACTAGTCCATTCAACAGCAGCAGTAATTAGAAATTCCAAGAGTACATCATGAGGTTGGAGTAAGATGTTTTAGATACAAAGACCCAAATGACTGGAATCATTAACCTATAGAAATCATGGCATTAAAATCCCAGTCAATTTAAGAAAGCCCCTTTTCAAATGTTAAGAACTAATAGAACCATCACCATGTGAAGATATTTGAAAATATGTATGTATATTTTATAGGTACTTAATTGTATTAGTAGTTGTAACAGTAGTTTATTAGCTGGAGGCCTATTTCAAATCTTTACTAACGACATGCAGCCTTTGAGTAAGGCCAGTGTGTATGTATGCAGATGACATAACACTAACACTTAACAAAGAGCTGCAGTTAGTTTTGGAATGGGTAGCAAGGAATAAGCTAGGCCTAAATATTTCCAAAATTAAAAGCATTGTATTTGGGCAAATCATTCACTAAACCCTAAACCTCAACTACGTCTCGTAATGAATAATGTGGAAATTGAGGTGACTAAACTGCTTAGAGTAACCCTGGATCGTAAACGGTCACGGTCAAAACATATTGATACAACAGTAGCTAAAATGGGGAGAAGTCTGTCCGTAATAAAGCGCTGCTCTGCATTCTTAACAACACTATCAACAAGGCAGGTCCTACAGGCTCTAGTTTTGTCACACCTTGACTACTGTTCAGTCATGTGGTCAGGTGCCACAAAGAGGGACTTGGGAACATTGCAGTTGGCTCAGAACAGGGAAGCACGGCTGGCCCTTAAAAGTACACAGAGAGCTAACATTAATGGCATGCAGGTCAATCTCTCATGGCTCAAAGTGGAAGAGAGATGGACTTCATCATTACTTGTTTTTGTAGGAGGTGTTGACAAGCTGAATGTACCGACCTGTCTGTTTAAACTACTGGCACACAGCTCGGACACTCATGCACACCCCACAAGACATGCCACCAGAGACAGGTCTCTTCACAGTCCCCAAGTCCAGAACAGACTATGGGAGGCGCACATTCCTACATGGAGCTCTATTCCACATCAGGTAACTGATGCAAGCAGTAGAATCAGATTTCAAAAGTAGGTAAAAATACACCTTATGGAACAGCGGGGACTGAAGAGACACACACAAAAAGGTACAGACACATTGTGGTATTGTTGTATGGTGGCATTAAACATGTTGTGTTGTGGATATGTGGTGGTGTAGGGATGTTATATGGATGTACTGTTTTACCTTTAGTTCAGTCAGAACACATAGTTCACTGTTTTATCTGTAGTTTTATATGTAATGTGGGTGCTTTGGTACGTTTGGACCCCAGGAAGAGTATCTGCTTTGGCAGGAACTAACGGGGATCACAAATAAATACAAATTAGTAGCTGGACAAAACATTTTTATGCTGTTAATTTAGGTTTAAAAAACAGTTATTTTATTATTAGTAGTTGCCATATTATTACTGTTACTAAGTATTATTTTTTTCATCCTGCAAAAATGCAAATAAATACATTTATCTTCCAGGAAAAGTATGGGAGGCAAAAATGAATTCAGAGGTTTTGTATGCAGAGAGAGAGCAGCGAACAGAAAAACCCATTGTGTGTGTGTGTGTGTCATATGGTGTAAACATTGTAGCATGGCCAAGGACAAGGCCCAAGCCAGATCTCGCTGTCTCCCACTCTATCTCAGGTCATGGGGTGAATGAACTCCAAAGACCCTCTCACGGGGCTGATTTGGGTTATGGGCATGGGAGGCCCTTACTCTCATACCAGAAAGGTGATTCACACGGCTACACTGCCCTCCCAACCAAACTCCTGCATCCCATCCTGGCTCTCCCCCACCATCCTCGTCTCCCCCTACACAAACATCTGTCTGAGACTTCGCAGTCTCTCTCTGACATTACCCAAAGGAACCAGGGATGAATTCATTAAGACACACTGTAGCAAAACATTTGCAACTGAAAACAAAAATGAGTGTGTCTTATTGGACAAGTTTAAGTAGTACCTCCACATTTCATTCCATTTTAAAATGTTTCCTCACTACTGAACATGACTCTTGTGTGTTGGATTACAGCCTTTATACCAGTGTGACTCATATCCTCTAACCTTTTCCTGGTCTTAAGACTGCCAATGATAGATCGGTTGAAGTCCAGATCCATTGCAGAGCACAGAAATATTTGGTTTTCCCACTGTGCCCCTGGAACAACAGGTTCTAAGGTGTGTGAACAACCCTATGATAGACAGGCTACAGTCGACTATGGCTGCCTGTCTATTGACTAACTATTAGGACTACCATGCAGTGAAACTGCACCTTCCTAGTTTAACCCTCTCTCTTTTACCCTATTTCTTTCCTTTCCTTTCTCTGGCTGTCTGGATAGGTCTGTTTTTTATGACCTTATGGTCATTATGAAGACTATCCACATGTCTTGTGTTTACTGTTTACAGGCTGTTGTGGACCCAGGAAGAGCAGCTGAACATCTTCTGGAACAGCAAACAGGGATCCTAATAAAGAAACTAGACCTAAAACGGCTTCTCATCTGCTCAGTCATATGGTGGTTTTGTTTTACAGGCCAAACTGTTCGGTTCAGAAACACCTCATCTGTATCTAGTTAGGCATCCCGTCATACTGTCCTCAATCCCTGGAGTTTGGTTCGGCTGGACTTAGACTCCACTATAGGGGCACTCCATAGCGGCTCTTCGAAGTTCTGCTTTGTGACTTCACTGCACACCACACGGAGGGCTCTGCACAGAGATTTCGGTGTATGCCAGAATCTGTAACTTCACTCAAGCATCAGTGATGTTTTGCTAAGGATAATGCTAGGTGGAGTGTAAACCTAGTCTTACTTTATCACCAAAGGGTAGCCTAAATCTAAACATGACTGACAGAACCAAATGTTCGGTACAGATGTAGGCTACCATATGTGTTCCATGGACACCTAAAAACAATGTCCCTAATTCACACTTCCTGTTGATATTCAGAAACAGGGAGCACATCACACTTCTCACTATCTGCACACCAATAACTAAATCTGGCACAATGTAACGCAACTGAAAACAGAAACAAGCATTTCCTATTGGACTAATCCATAGTCAGATAAAATGAATATTATTGGTGCCTAATGAACACAGGCTATACCACTAGAGTGAGTACATGAGAATTAAAATACACAGTCATGTTCATATAATATACTGCAGTCTTTTGACATAAACTAGAAACAGCAAAAAGGGAATAGGTGCCATTTGGGATGCAGCCCTGGTCCACAGATCAAAAGTCCACTTGGTTAAATCAGAGATCGGCCCTTTGTCCACTTGGTTAAATCAGAGATCGGCCTTTTGTCCACTTGGTTAAATCAGAGATCGGCCTTTTGTCCGCTTGGTTAAAACAGAGATCGGCCTTTTGTCAGCTTGGTTAAATCAGAGATCGGCCTTTTGTCCACTTGGTTAAATCAGAGATCGGCCTTTTGTCAGCTTGGTTAAATCAGAGATCGGCCTTTTGTCCACTTGGTTAAATCAGAGATCGGCCTTTTGTCAGCTTGGTTAAATCAGAGATCGGCCTTTTGTCCGCTTGGTTAAATCAGAGATCGGCCTTTTGTCAGCTTGGTTAAATCAGAGATCGGCCCTTTGTCAGCTTGGTTAAATCAGAGATCGGCCTTTTGTCCACTTGGTTAAATCAGAGATCGGCCTTTTGTCCACTTGGTTAAATCAGAGATCGGCCTTTTGTCCACTTGGTTAAAACAGAGATCGGCCTTTTGTCCACTTGGTTAAATCAGAGATCGGCCTTTTGTCCGCTTGGTTAAAACAGAGATCGGCCTTTTGTCCGCTTGGTTAAATCAGAGATCGGCCTTTTGTCCGCTTGGTTAAATCAGAGATCGGCCTTTTGTCAGCTTGGTTAAAACAGAGATCGGCCTTTTGTCCGCTTGGTTAAATCAGAGATCGGCCCTTTGTCAGCTTGGTTAAAACAGAGATCGGCCTTTTGTCAGCTTGGTTAAAACAGAGATCGGCCTTTTGTCAGCTTGGTTAAAACAGAGATCGGCCTTTTGTCAGCTTGGTTAAAACAGAGATCAGCCTTTTGTCAGCTTGGTTTATCAGAGGGAGGTGGGAGATTAGCCTATTGTCAGCTACTGCTTAGTTACAGTCAGGGAACCCAGGCCCTGGTTACAGTCAGGGAACACAGGCCCTGGTTACAGTCAGGGAACACAGGCCCTGGTTACAGTCAGGGAACCCAGGCCCTGGTTACAGTCAGGGAACCCAGGCCCTGGTTACAGTCAGGGAACACAGGCCCTGGTTACAGTCAGGGAACACAGGCCCTGGTTACAGTCAGGGAACACAGGCCCTGGTTACAGTCAGGGAACACAGGCCCTGGTTACAGTCAGGGAACACAGGCCCTGATTATAGTCAAGAGGCAACCAAATACAACAAAAGCCCTTTGTGCGCACACACAAGTGCATACAAACACAAAAGTCAATACACACACACACACACACACACACACACACACACTTACACTTGTACAAATACGGACCGCACACACACAAGCATATATGCAGACACGAAGGTTTGCAAATGCACACCCACCCACATACGACGTGACTGAACAACTTCTCATACTGAATGCCATGTCTCTAAGATCTCTCCATTTCCCATGGGAAAAATCCCCCTAGGCAACTGCATTGTTAAATGTGTATTCACTATTCACCATGGAGCAATGCGAATCACAACTGAAGACAATTTCATGATTAATTTGATGCCATATTAAATTAGCCTCTAATTTTCAATAATTTCTTTGGATAAAAAGTGAATTCATAATTTCACATGACTGCCATCATTACCAGGAATGTGTTGACATACTATTTGCAAGGGAAGTACTTCACAGGCAGGACTTTTCAAATCTGCATAGCAACTGTTGGCTGTATCGGTTTCCCCATGTGCTCTCTTTTAAAAGGATATATGGAGAGGAAGCAATGGTGTCCATACAGCACTTCCTAAAGTCATTCACCATGAGATGGCCCTCCTCAGAAATCTGATTTTAAAATGGGAAAACGTCCTTCACACCTTCTGCTTCATGTCGGTTTAGGGTTGATGTTTGGTTGCAAATCAACGTTGTTAAAAACTTGAACTGTTCCCATGCTCAGCCAATATCGGTCTTCAAATGATGCTTAGGTATAGCATGATAGCCCAACATGTATAAACTCTGGTAGACCTAAACCTTGCAACAGCCAACAGTCAAATGACAAAGTGCAACACAGTCTGATAACATGAACACCAGTCCTACCCATATCACTGAAATATATAATATGGTTATAATGGTATTTTTAACAGCTGCTTTTCTCCCAAGCAACTTCAAACAAACAAACACACACACACACACCCTCCCGTATACTGTATGAGGCCCATGTGAGAATCAAACCCACAACTGCAAGCACCTTGCTCCAACCCACTGTGCCGTCAGAACGTGCAACACATCACCCACAGTTACATACAGCTCACCAAGGAGAGGTAGGAGAAGAGTTAGAGACTTACATTGTACCAGCTCTGGCTTTTCTGTGCTCACAAACAAGAGTCGAACATCAAGGTGGAGAAGGAGACAAAAAAAAGAGAGAAAGATGAGATGTGTTAGTGCTAGGGCAACAAAAATACACAGAAAAAAGCTTTCACACCTTAAACACAAGCAGGGTTGGGTAGATCAGTAAAGTCACTTTCGGTTACTTTTGGATTACTTTCCCTTTAAAAGTAATTAGAAGACAAAAATGATTCATTAAAAGCATTTGGTGTGTTATCATAGTGGTCTCTGAGTGTTGGTCAGACTCGCACAGGAACAAACTCAAACTTGCACCTTTTTCCATGCTGAGTTGAATGTCATTGAAAAAACAGAAAGGTGTCATATAATGTTTTTTTTTTCTCAAACATCCTTTCTGGATTTTTTATAAATCCAAGAAGTAATCTAGTTTTTCAAAAGTATCTGTAATCCGATTACAATATGTTAGCTGGTAACAGGTAGGTTTTTTGTAAATCAGATTACATGTAATCAGTTACTCCAAACCTGTACAGAAGTATCCCACTCACAGTCAGTCTTACTGCTTACAAAAACATTTGAAAAGTAAGTAACAGTTAATATAAAAGTCAATACATATATACGCCAGAAGAGGGCAACAATGGGCTACATATAACTGGGGAAAAAAAGATTACCCTCAAAAGTGAAGTTATTGACAGGAAGGTATCTTGTCCATATTATAGTAGACTTGAACACTAAAACTGCATCCCAAATGGAACACTATTCCCTAGAGTGTACTACTTTTGGCCAGGACCCATTAGGGCTGCTCAAAAGTATTGCACTATACAGAGAATATAGTGCATCTGTATGAAGGCCTCTCATTACAGCAGCTTACAACTAGCTGCCTTCAATTGTGTAATAATATTGACATTACAAATTAACCATCCATATTACACATGAAACAACCGACCATCAACATTCTTTGGATTATGCATCAAATTATTTCGAGCTTATCTTTGCTCATCGGGATGAAATCAACATTAATCAAGTGCCTGAGACAGAACTGCGAGGTGTGGTTTCTTGATGGGAGGCCATTGGCATGAACTGTAGGAGGTGTTCTTTACATTCCATAGTTCTAAAAACACACACACACACACACACACACACACACACACACACACACACACACACACACACACACACACACACACACACACACACACACACACACACACACACACACACACACACACACACAGTTGAAGTCGGAAGTTTACATACACTTAGGTTGAAGTCATTAAAACTCGTTTTCAACCACTACACAAATTTCTTGTTAACAAACTATAGTTTTGACAATTCAGTTAGGACATCCACTTTGTGCATGTAATTTTTCCTAAAATTGCTTACAGACAGATTACTGCACATAGAATTCACGGTATCACAATTCCAGCGGGTCAGAAGTTTACATACACTAAGTTGACTGTGTATTTTAAACAGCTTGGAAAATTCCAGAAAATTATGTAATGGCTTTGGAAGCTTCTGATAAATGATGTCAATTAGCCTGAGTCAATTGGAGGTGTACCTGTGGATGTATTTCAAGGCCAACCTTCAAACTCAGTGCCTCTTTGCTTGACATCATGGGAAAATCTGAAAGAATTCAGCCAAGACCCCAGAAAAAAAATTGTAGACCTCCACAAGTCTGGTTCATCCTTGGGAGCAATTTCCAAACGGCTGAAGGTATCACGTTCATCTGTACAAACAATAGTACGCAAGTATAAACACCATGGGAACCCGCAGCCATCATACCACTCAGGGAGGAGACGTGTTCTGTCTCCTAGAGAGGAACGTCCTTTGGTGCGAAAAGTGCAAATCAATCTCAGAACAACAGCAAAGGACCTTGTGAAGATGCTGGAGGAAACAGGTACAAAAGTATCTAGAGTATCTAGAGCGAGTCCTATATCGACATAACCTGAAAGGCCAACAAGGAACAAGGAAGGAGCCACTGCTCCAAAACCACCATAAAAAGCCAGACTACGGTTTGCAACTGCACATGGGAACAAAGATCCTACTTTTTTGGACAAATGTCCTCTGATCTGATGAAACAAAAATAGAACTGTTTGGCCATGATGACCGTCGTTATGTATGGAGGAAAAAGGGGGATGCTTGCAAGCCAAAGAACACCATCCCAACCGTGAAGCACGGGGGTGGCAGCATCATGTTGTGGGGGTGCTTTGCTGCAGGAGGGACTGGTGCACTTCACAAAATAAATGGCATCATGAGGTAGCCCTGGCATGCTGTCAATTAACTTCTGGGCCACATGGCAGCACATTCCTCCATAATCAATTCTTGGAGTTTGTCAGAATGTGTGGGTTTTTCTTTGTCCACCCACCTCTTGAGGATTGACCACATGTTCTCAATGGGATTAAGGTCTGGGGAGTTTCCTGGCCATGCACCCAAAATATCGATATTTTGTTCCCCGAGCCACTTAGTTATCACTTCTACCTTTATGGCAAGGTGCTCCATCATGCTGTAAAGGGCATTGTTCACCAAACTGTTTCTGGATGGTTGGGAAAATTGCTCTCGGAGGATGTGTTGGTACCATTCTTTATTCATGGCTGTGTTCTTAGGCAAAATTGTGAGTGAACCCACTCCCTTGGCTGAGAAGCAACCCCACACATGAATGGTCTCAGGATACTTTACTGTTGGCATGACACAGGACTGATGGTAGCGCTCACCTTGTCTTCTCCGGACAAGCTTTTTCTGGATGCCCCAAACAATCAGAAAGGGGATTCAGAGAAAATGACTTTACCCCAGTCCTCAGCAGTTCAATCCCTGTATCTTTTGCAGAATATCAGTCTGTCCCTGATATTTTTCCTGGAGAGAAGTGGCTTCATTGCTGCCCTTCTTGACACCAGGCCATCCTCCAAAATTATTTGCCTCACTGTGCGTGCAGATGCACTCACACCTGCCTGCTGCCATTCCTGAGCAAGCTCTGTACTGGTGGTGCCCCGATCCCGCAGCTGAATCAACTTTAGGAGACGGTCCTTGAAGGGCACCCTGAAGCCTTCTTCACAACAATTGAACCGCTCTCCTTGAAGTTCTTGATGATCCGATAAATGGTTGATTTAGGTGCAACCTTACTGGCAGCAATATCCTTGCCTGTGAAGCCCTTTTTGTGCAAAGCAATGATGACGGCACGTGTTTCCTTGCAGGTAACCATGATTGACAGAGGAAGAACAATGATTCCAAGCACCACCCTCCTTTTGAAGCTTCCAGTCTGTTAATCAAACTCAATCAGCATGACAGCGTGATCTCCAGCCTTGTCCTTGTCAACACTCACACGTGTGTTAACGAGAGAATCGCTGACATAATGTCAGCTGGTCCTTGTGTGGCAGGGCTGAAATCAGTGGAAATGTTTTTGGGGGGGATTCAGTTCATTTGCGTGGCAAAGAGGGACTTTGCAATTAATTTCAGTTCATCTGATCACTCTTCATAACATTCTGGAGTATATGCAAATTGCCATCATACAAACTGTGGCAGCAGACTTTGTGAAAATTAATATATGTCAATTCTCAAAACGTTTTAACGACGACTGTATGTTAACTTCCGACTTCAACTGTGTGTGTGTGTGATATATATATATATATCTCTCTCTCTCTATTGTGTTGGGCTGGTGTGCACTGTGTCACACATTGATAGCGCTTGATGATGTCGTAGCTGTTCAATAATGATGTCCAATAATAATAATAATAAAACATTGGTTGGTTGCTAATCAGTTGATGATTTATGTTGATTATGTTCGTTGTGTCCTGCTTGTCATAACTCAGGCTGGAGAGGCTGAAGATATGAGTGTGTGCTCCAAATAAACGTTTTCACAGATCCACCTGTACTCGAATACCCAAGACCCAATCCGGGACCAGAGCGGGTCCGGATCCAGAACTGTAAATAATGTCACGGGTCTACGTCGAATCTCATATGATTTTCACGGGTCTCGGGGTTGGTCATTTAAACCGTACAGATCTGAATGTGACTGCTGCAGTAGAGAGAGAGACATTATGATTTATGCTGCTGCTCTTGCTTTTCACGAGAGTGGTGCATGTAGCTTGTTGTTGGCCAATCAAGTCATCAAAGCAGCAATAGGCTACAGGCATTGTGTGGCAAAAGTTGGGAGATATCTAAATCAATGGAAGATGGAATTAAAAGTTCAAGTTGAAGGATATAGGCAACAACGACCAAGAGCCAAAAGGTAGGCTGCTACTTTCTATTCTGAATGGAGTTGTTTGTAACTGTAGGATGAGAAAGCGCGCGCGACTTCAATTAGCCTAGCGAGCTAGCATAACTAGCTTCTCCCAGTTTGATGCAGTCAAGACCGGTACTACGTAATAATATTGCATGATAAATAACCCATCTATGGCAGCTATTAGTTAACTATAGCAAGAGTTGGCATGGTTGGTGGCAGCCTCTCCCTCCTTCCGCCCTGCACCGTGTCACTCACTCACACTTACAGTAAGCCTACACACACAGCACGGCCCCTGTTAGAGCATCGACTCCCTATAACTCCTCTCCCTCACGCTTTATCGGCTAATAAAGTAGTTTAAAAATGGACTTGTTTGCTGCTTCTCTCACTCGGATCGGACTGGATCTGGATCCGACCAGGTCTATACGGAAATGGGTCTAGTTGTCCTCGGGTCCGTTCTAGAGGTCGCCCACTTATGATTTTTCAACGCTGATACGGATTATTGGAGGACCACAAAAGCCGATACCGATTACTTGGCCGTTATATATATTTGTAATAATGACAATTACAACAATACTGAATGAACACCTATTTTAACTTATAATGCATAAATCAAAATCTATGTAGTCTCAAAATAATGAAACATGTTCAATTTGGAGCGTTGGAGAAGAAAGTAAAAGTGCAATATGTGCCATGTAAAAAAACATGAGAACATATGAAAGCTGGTGGTTCCTTTTAACATGAGTCTTCAAATTTCCCAGTTAAGAAGTTTTAGGTTGTAGTTATTATAGGAATTATTAGGACTATTTCTCTCTATACCATTTGTATTTCATATACCTTTGACTATTGGATGTTCTTATAGCCACTGTAGTATTGCCAGCCTAATCTCGGGAGTTGATAGGCTTGAAGTCATAAACAGCGCTGTGCTTCAAGTGTTACGAAGAGCTGCTGGCAAACACAGGAAAGTGCTGTTTGAATGAATGCTTACAAGCCTGCTGCTGCCTACCACCACTCAGTCAGACTGCTTGATCAAATAATATACTTAATTATATTATAATTAACACACAGACATACGAGCCTTAGGTCATTAATATGGTCAAATCCGGAAACTATCATTTCGAAAACAGTGAAATACGGAACCGTTACATATTTTATCGAACGGGTGGCATCCATGTCTAAATATTGCTGTTACGTCATAATTAAGTAATATTCTGGCAAATTAATTACGGTCTTTGTTAGGAAGAAATGGTCTTCACACCGTTTGCAACGAGCCAGGCGGCCCAAACTGTTGCATATACCCTGACCCTGCTTGCACCGAACGCAAGAGAAGTGACACAATTTCCCTAGTTAATTTTGCCTGCTAACATTAATTTACTTTAACTAAATATGCAGGTTTAAATATATATACTTGTGTATTAAATCATCACTCGTTTGGCGAAGTAGACTGATTCGATGATAAATTAACAGGCACCGCATTGATTATTTGCAGGACAAGCTAGTTAAACTAGTAATATCATCAACCATGTGTAGTTAACTAGTGATTATGTTAAGATTTATTGTTTTTTATAAGATGATGCTAGCTAGTTACCTTGGCTCCTTGCTGCACTCGCGTAACAGGTGGTCAGCCTGCCACGCAGTCTCCTTGTGGAGTGCAATGCAATCAGCCATAAGCGGCGTCCAAAAATACAGATTATGAAAACTTGAAATCGGCCCTAATTAATCGGCCATGCCGATTAATCGGTTGACCTCTAGTCCGTTCCAATGGAGCTCTATATTTTTTTTATGTATTGATGCATATCGGGTCAAGATGGGAAAGCCCCTGGTCCATTTCAGAATGGGTACAACTTTTTGGACTCGTGAAGGCCTCCAACTAAGAGGAAAGTGACCAATGGTGACTGACTATTACCTTTCCCCTTCCAAGTGCAGAGACATGTAGTGGTAACACTCCCCAGTACATGTCACATATACAATTCCCCACCAGAGACCAGGGTTCAATCCCTGCATCCCCCCTTCCCACTGTTTCTCCCACTTGACTGTCTCGCCACCTAATTTCCTCACCGTCTGAATAAAGTGTCAAGCTTTTCCTCTTCCATAGTTAGCTTGTTCAGGAAGTAATAGTAACTAGTGGTGGTCGGTGGGAGGGGGAGCTGTGTGCATCCGTGTGTACAATATCTACGTGTGTGTGTGTGCCTACATGCCTTCAAATATTAATGTTTGGGATTTGTCCTGGTACCACAGCGATGCTACGATTTGTACAGTGTGGTCCTCCATCAAAGTTAAAGAACAGCATGAACAGTAGCACTAAAGGGAATTTCTCTCTAGGTACAGATCTAGGATCTGCTTCCCCTTCCCCAATCCTAACCTGAACCATTAGTGGGGAAAATGCTAAACTGACCCAAAATCAGCATCTAGGGTTAACTTCTCCAGAAACACAGAATATTTCAGACAGAGAAGCACATAGGGGATCATGTTTGAATGAATGATGCTGTCAGGAAAGTGGTAGAGTAGGGTAGGAAGGCTGGGCCATGTTGATTAGGCATCAACAGAAGAAAACACACCCGAAACCGGCAGGGCCTTGTTCAATAAGAAACACAAATTTCAGTTGTAAAAAAAACCTGAACACAACCCTTAGAAGGGGTTAGGCAAAGTCAAGAAGTTAAAGAAGGTTAGGATAAAGTCCATAGAATAGTGTATGGCAGGTATTCCCAAACTGGGGTACGCCAAAAACACATTTTCAAAGAGTCCATTTCTATTTTCCAACGGGGCTAGTTTTTTCCCCTTTGCCTGAGTAGCCTCATTTCACTGCCAAAAATAAAATTAAACCCAGAGCCGGGCGGCCCTATACGCTCACTACGCAACTTGCCTAGGGCCCTGCAAATTACGAAAGGCCCGGCATCCCCCTTGTGTCAAAGTGGAATAAGAGGATGAAGCGGAACTATTCTTCTGGTCACAAAAAGAGAAGAAGAAAAACACACCATGAGGGTGAATAGCAGGAACAGAAATCAGGTAAACTTGTGTTCTCTCCTCTTCAAGTTTGATGTCAGCAAATAACTAACATTAAGTTGATGTGCAAGCTTGCAGTGCATCTCTCTCTAGTCTGTCTGTCTAGCTAACCTAGCTGGGCAGTGCCTCTCTTGGTCTGTCTGCGTCTTGCTTGCCAGCCACTTCCAGGGCTGTGTTATGTGACTTTGTGCCTGACAAAAGTGAGAGTGAAATACAACAATTTATTACGTTGGATAAACGCAAAACGGGCATCGATGATTATAAACTGCAGCTCGGAAAAGATAACCGCGTCACACGTGAACATGCGTTCATATGCGCGTGCACGAAATGAACCTCTCGCTTTCCAGCAGCAACCTCTTTGGGGACCAGTCCAGAAAATATATAGGTGTGATGGCACCCCTCATAGGCGCACATTTTAAAACAAGACAATGATTGTCTAGTCTCTCAGTCAATGTTTAGTTGTACAACTCTGGACTAATGCAAGATGGAAAGCAATGGATTGACATTGACTATTGATTTATATATTGAATTAGTTGTTGATTAGCTGGGCATACTGGGAAATATGGATGCACATCTCTCAGTAAATAATAACCATCAATTATTCAGTCACGCCATAGTATAAATACTATTTTATATTTGAGAATGTATAAAAGGAAACTGGGGGAGCCAGTTTGAATGGGTCTGATGCAGCTGATAAAATTAATAATAGTTTTGCTATCTATAATTTACAGGTGCTATGCTTAAGTTTGTCAGTAGAGGGAGATGCTGGATCATCAGCCAGTACAAGCACAGACTCAGTTGATCCACATCCAGCCTCAGCCAGTACTAACACAGACCCAATACAGCCAGCTTCAGCAAATACTAACACAGACCCAGTACAGCCAGCTTCAGCAAATACTAACACAGACCCAGTACAGACAGCTTCAGCAAATACTAACACAGACCCAGTACTGGCAGCTTCAGCAAATACTAACACAGACCCAGTACTGGCAGCTTCAGCAAGTACTAACACAGACCCAGGTAAAGTGCAGGCAGCCTCAGCCAGTACTAGCACAACCAGAGGTGTACAGCCAGCATCAGATACAAGCAGCTCAGACCATAATAGAACAGTTGCTGCTCCACCAAATGACCCAGATTGGCCCCCAGTTTTCACAGACTTTATGAGGACTGAGTTAGAGGGCAGAGGTCCATTCTAACCAGGAGTGAATTTTTCTTAACCTAAAGACAAGTCTAGAAGAGGTTTCCATTCAGGCTTATTACAGAAGATTACCAGGAGCTGGCTTTCAAACTCAATCAAAAACAACACTGTGTATTGTTTTTGCTGTATGCTCTTTTCTACAGAAGACTACAAAATAATAAAGGAAGGTGTGAATGACTGGTCAAATATCAACGCCATTCTGAAACACCATGAGGGTAGTGCTGAACACAACAATATGATTAAGTAGAGAGAACTTGATTGGCACCTAAGTCAGGGACAGACTCTTGACCAGATACAGATTACAATTTTGAGGCTGAAAGAAAGAGATGGCAGCATGTCCTTACACACTTAATAAGTATCACCCAGTCTCTGGCTGAAAGAAACCTAGCAATCAGGAGTTCAAACAAGCTGTTCCAACCAGATAATGGAAACTTCCTAAACGAGGTTGAATTACTGGCAAAATTTGACCACGTTATGGAAAATCATCTCAGCAAAATTAAAGATGGAGAGACATGCTCATTACCTTGGGAAGCGCACACAGAATGAGCTGATACAGATTGTGAGTGACAAGATTCTGGAAGCAATAGTGACTCAAGAGACTCATAGTACTTCTCCATTATCTTGGACTGTATACCTGACATTAGTCACCAGGTTTGATTTGATTTGATTTAGGAGCAAATGTCCATTAATCTGAGAAGCGTGGCTTTAAAGGGAAAGCCAGAGATCAAGGAGCACTTCATTGGCTTTGTGAATGTTGTTGTTACAACAGGCTTGAATCTGTCCACCGTCATCTTAGATAAGCTGAAAGAGCTGAAGATTCCATTTGAAGATTGCAGAGGGCAAGCTTATGATATTGAGGCCAACATGAAGGGCAAGCACCAAGGAGTACAAGCCAGACTGCCGTGTTCGTCCCATACTCTAAACCTTGTCATTGCAGATGCTGCCAAATCTTCAAAAGATGCAGTTGGGTGTTTTGGGCATGTGCAAAAGCTCTTCACACACAAAGATGGAGTGTTTTGAAGAAACACGTGAAAATAACTGTGAAGTCATGGAGTGACAAGATGGGAGAGTAGGTTCCAAAGTGTTCATGCAATCAGGTATCAGGCTTCCGAGGTTCGGGAGGCATTACTGGAAGCCAGACAGACGATCAACGATCCTGTGGCCAAAGTGGAGGCACAAGCACTTGCAGAGGAAGTTGGGTCCTACCTCTTCTTGATTGCTGTGTTGTATGGTGTGAGATACTGACAATGACAAACAAGATGAACAAGCTCCTCCAATCCCCCTCAATGCAGTTGGATATCGCAGTGAATTTAATCTCAAATGCAAAGACCTCCCTCACTACATACCGGGAAACTGGATTCTCTGAGGCCCATATAACAGCCAAAAGCATTTGTGAAGAAATTAATGAGGCTGTTCTGAAAGAAAAGAGTCTGAGAAACAGCAAGAGGCATTTCAGCTATGAGGCTCCTGATGAACTAATGCACTGAAAAACCTTGAAGTCAACTACTTCAACACTGTGGTCGACTCTGCTGTGACATCCATGGATGAGAGATTTGAAACACTAAACCAGGTGTAAACCAAATATGGAGTGCTGCTGAACATCAGCACTGCCTCTCAGATGTCCAGTGAATCTTTAAAGGCTCAGTGCATGGAAGTTGAAAACTCTAACCTTCAGAAATGACTGTGACATCAGTGGAATGGATCTGGCACACGACATTCAGAATTGACCTGATCTGCCAACAGATAAGATGACTGACAGCCTTTGAGCCACTTTTCTTTCTCTGTGAGAAAAACCTAAAGGAAATCTATCCTAACCTTTGGATGGCCCTAATAATTGCAGTCACTACCAGTAACAGTAGCATTGGCAGAAAATAGCTTTTCAAAATGAAAGCACATCAAAAGCTACCTGAGGTCTCCCATGTCATAGTGGTCTGGCCATCATGAGCATAAATCATGACGTGGAGAAACACATGTCCTATGATGACATCATTGATGATGATTTTTCCTTAATAAAGTGCAGAAGAGGAATATTTTGATGGTAAGATTTTAATTCAAAAATTGAAATGTTTATATACTTAGTAACATTTAAGATTGTATGGCAGAAGTGCATGTGTGTAAATGACTTCTTAACTAACTATATGACATACTTTCTCAATTTCTTCCATACAGACTGGTGCCCATGCTGATGCTGAAAATGCCCAGGCTGTAGAGGGAACCAAAGTTAATCACACAGATGTATAAGTTTTATTTGACTATTTTAAGACATATAGCTGCAGCCATAGCCTATAGGCTTGTGTTTACATTGTATGGACAAAGTTAATTGTATAATGTTTTGAGGACTGGACTAATTACCAGGCAGCAGAGCCAAAGCTCAGTGTTATATTTTATTATTTTCTACAATTTCTTGTTAATATTCACTTATCTTAAGATGCTATAGAAAATATTATATTCAATAAACGTTGTTTGCATATACCTCATTCTGTTCTGGTCTACTTATTCTTAGACTGACAGATGGAGCAAACCGTTTTAAAGGAGGGAGGATTGTAGTGGGAGCACCGAGGTGTCAGGTGTGACTGTGTGGTAATAGTAAATGGTTTACATGTTCTCACGGGTCAGGTAGGAGGGCCCCTTAGCAGAATTTTGCTTAGGGCCCCAGGGAGGTCAGGACCGGCTCTGATTAAACAATCTATTGTTCAGCGAAATAACACAATGTCAAATACAGGTAGCCTAGAGAAATAATTAACATCCAATCACATTAATTGAATTGAGAGACGAGCTTAAAGTTCTTTACTGACCATCATTTTCACTAGTCTGAACGCTTGCATGATGATGAGTTTCTCACGCGACTGGCCTATCTGGGTGATGTTTTTTCTCGTCTGAATGATCTGAATCTAGGATTACAGGGACTCTCCGCAACTATATTCAATGTGCGGGACAAAATAATTGAGGCTATGATTAAGAAGTTGGAGCTCTTCTCTGTCTGCATTAACAAGGACAACACACAGGTCTTTCCATCATGGTATGATTTTTTGTGTCCAAATGAACTCAAGCTTACGGACAACGTTAAATGTGATATAGCGAAGCACCGGAATGAGTTGGATGCGCAATTACGCAGGTACTTTCCGAAACAGATGACACAAACAACTGGATTTGTTATCCCTTTCATGCATGCCTCCAGTCCACATACCGATAACTGAACAAGAGAGCCTCATCGAAATTGCAACAAGCGGTTTTGTGAAAATTGAATTTAAATCTGAAGCCACTGCCAGATTTCTGGATTGGGCTGCACTCAGAGTATCCTGCCTTGGCATATCCCTGACACGGATGCCTTTTGCAATCACATACTATTAGTATAGAATCTTAGTATAGTTGTACTCTTGGTCTAGAATCTTAGTATAGCCGTACTCTTGGTATAGAATCTTAGTATAGCCGTACTCTTGGTATAGAATCTTAGTATAGCCGTACTCTTGGTATAGAATCTTAGTATAGCCGTACTCTTGGTATAGAATCTTAGTATAGCCGTACTCTTGGTATAGAATCTTAGTATAGCCGTACTCTTGGTATAGCATCTTAGAATAGCCATACTCTTGGTATAGCATCTTAGTATAGCCATACTCTTGGTATAAAATCTTAGTATAGCCATACTCTTGGTATAAAATCTTAGTATAGCCGTACTCTTGGTATAGCTGTACTCTTGGTATAGAATCTTAGTATAGCCGTACTCTTAGTATAGAATCTTAGTATAGCCGTACTCTTGGTATAGAATCTTAGGATAGCCGTACTCTTGGTATAGAATCTTAGTATAGCCGTACTCTTGGTATAGAATCATAGTATAGCCGTACTCTTGGTATAGAATCTTAGTATAGCTGTACTCTTGGTATAGAATCTTAGTATAGCCGTACTCTTAGTATAGAATCTTAGTATAGCCATACTCTTGGTATAGAATCTTAGGATAGCCGTACTCTTGGTATAGAATCTTAGTATAGCCGTACTCTTGGTATAGAATCTTAGTATAGCCGTACTCTTGGTATAGCATCTTAGAATAGCCGTACTCTTGGTATAGCATCTTAGTATAGCCGTACTCTTGGTATAAAATCTTAGTATAGCCGTACTCTTGGTATAGAATCTTAGTATAGCCGTACTCTTGGTATAGAATCTTAGTATAGCCGTACTCTTGGTATAGAATCTTAGTATAGCCTACTCTTTACTATATACATACTCTTAGTATAAAATCTTAGTATAGCCGTACTCTTAGTATAAAATCTTAGTATAGCCGTACTCTTAGTATAGCCGTACTCTTAGTATAGCCGTACTCTTAGTATAGCCGTACTCTTAGTATAGCCGTACTCTTAGTATAAAATCTTAGTATAGCCTACTCTTTACTATATACATACTCTTAGTATAAAATCTTAGTATAGCCTACTCTTAGTAAACTCATTAGGTTTTAGTCAGTAATAAGTTAGCTTTGTGTATGCAGATGAAAGGTACATGTGGGGATAGGTGGGTAAAAGGTACACTCTGCAATATGATATCATACGAAGCGGGGCCACTTCCCGCATACAGACGTCAACAACAACTAAACTCTTCACAAAGTGGGCATGCCTCAAAGGAGTGCATAAATTGTAAAAAGCTAATAGTGTCAGTCTTAGCAGATTTGAATTCAGTTGTCTGTAAACAGGAAGTTGTCTCCAGCGCTGGATGATGACATCATATTGATGAGCGTACCTTTAAGATAGGTTTGGATAATGTGGTGTGATAGAGAGATGGAAAGTTAAGCAATGGCAATTTAGGGTAATGTTGAATAGACTGAGGGTTTCCGGTTACCATGGTAACCATTTTAACATGTGCTCAAGCAGTATAGAAATGAGATTCTCCAGAAAAAAAGATGGTAACCGGTATTGATATAGTGCAGCATAGAGTAAGGAGAAATGGAGTTTAGGATCACCAAGTCTAATAAATAAAAAGGTTGGTTAGAAAATAGTAGAGGCGTTACAGGGTGGGATAGGTAAACACAGGGCAAAGTGAGCTAGCGCTTCTAGCTATCAAGGCATGAGGGAAACAAGATCAGGTCAGTTCAAGGGGTAGGCTAATACAGTTGGTTAGCAAGGGGTAAGCTAGGTTAGGCTAACATAGTTTAGCGTAGAGATGGTTGGGCAGTCTCATCAGGTAGCGTAAAGTAGCATAGGCAAAAACAGGATAGAGGCACACGTTAACTTAGCATAATGTAGGGTGGCATAGAGGAGAAACAATTAGCGTATTGCAGGGATAGTAGGAAGGTCACCAGGCATGAGCACAAGCTAGCGGGAAGGAGAAAGGAGAAAGACCAGAAAAAGATTGATGCTTACTTTGGAAAGTCGCTTGTGAGACTAGCATGCATGAGAAGAAGAACAAAGAAAATCAGAAAACAAAAACAAATAAACAGCAAACACCTAAGGCAGAAAAAATAAATCCATAAGAATTTCAAGTTAAAGACTTGGATTGTGAGTGGTTTTAACACGGTGCAGCTGGTGCAGAAACATAACAATGTCTGGAAAGTAAAACAGCGGAGTAACATGGCATGACAACCGACGGACAAGTCAATCCCTAAGAGTGGAAATGAGGCAAACATCACCATGGAATGGGATATGAAAAAGGTTGAGAAGAACCTTACGATGATACTTGACTAAGAAGCAGATTTTCAAAATCCACTACTGAGTGGCAGACAAACATTCTTCACACACGAACTTTGTCGATTTCATTCAGACAGCCCACACTGAAGTTTATTCTACAGTATATTCATTTCAACTGGGATGAAGTAATCGAGTTTACCATTTGTACCGAGATCTCTGCTGTTTCTTCTGTTGTGAGAGCGTGGATTACTTTTTAGCCCCAGTGGATCAGAAGGCCCAAAAGGCAAACAACTTTATTGTCCTGTGAAGATGTGATTAAAAGGCAGAGCAAATGTGTGAGGATATGCAGTGGGCGGCCAAGAGAGGCTATGTATTTGGGGCGTGTCCACACCTGCCCATTGGCCCCTGGTCCAGACCAGAGCATGGTTATTTCCCGAAGATTACAGGACTGAGATAGGGGGAAACCCTCCTTCAATGGAGATTTAAGAGCATGATAGGTATGTAATGTGGAGTATTTTGTGTGTGTCTGCACTGTGTACGATATGCATGCGTGTGTGTGTGTGTGTATGTGCGTTACTGCATAAATGTTCACCCCCTATACACAATTATGTTTTGTCCCATGTGCGTGTTATATCCAATGCATGTCTGGTCCAGGTGCATGGGCTCACCTTGGAGTTCTTGCCTCCACTGCTGCGTGTGGCGGAGTGTACCGACTGGCTGTAGGTGCGCTGCACCACCTGCTCTGGGGTGGAGGGGGACTTGTCCTTGTCAGAGGCGGGGTCCAAGTGGCCCTTCTCCACCATGTTCTCACCACTGTGCTCCAAGCTCTGCTGGGGTGTGGGCGAGCGAGAGCGATGGCGCAGGATGGGCGAGCAAGCAGGCGTGCTCCGGTTCGAATTGCTGGCAGTGCTGTCAGTGAGAGATGGAAAGAGAGGGAATGATTAAAATAATTGTTTAAACTCTGAGATACTCAGAGCACTTATGGGCTGAATGCTTGAGATCCAAATGTGTACTCCAGGGGTCCTCAACTACTATTTGAGAAGGTTCAGTCACACAGGGGTGTAAAAGGTGATATGATCATTTATCAGCATAGTAACAAACCCCGACCTTGCAACCCCACACCCCTGTTGATGTCAGAGAGAACATTTAGCCTTTTTAAAAGGTCATTTCCTGCAATTCTACACCTTTTGCCATGGGGTTAATTAAGAAGAAAATGTTGCAGTTTTAAAGCTAATTTCCAGGAATTCTACACATTTTCCATGTCTTATGTGTTCATATGATACCTGAGTGACTCAACAAAATCAACAGGGTCTAAAATTAACACCCACCACCTGCGGGTGGATTTTGACATTGGCGGGTAAGATGTCTATTTCAACAGCAATGTTGGTGGGTGGTCGGGGCTCCACAGTTTGAGCATTTCACTCGCATTTGCGGAAAAAAAAGTCAAGTATGATCACATTTATCGTCAAATAAATGCTGTGGTAGCCATTTTCAAAGTTTCGTATATAACCTATTCCACCTTGCACTGCAATACAGCCTGGCTAGGGGCTGTGCGCATGTGAAGAGCTGAGTGAAAGATTCATTTTTAGATGCACTGCGCACAGGAATAAAAGTTTGTCTAATTTACTTGAAACAAAAATTTACTGAAATGAGAATTTGTCCTTGTGTTTCTTGGCTATTTACATTGTTTTGTTCAGAAGCTAGGTTGTTTTTCTATGTTTGAGTTTCAACTGCTAGGGAAGAGAAGACAACACTTCTACTAGTCAATCTCACAGGTACAAACATGACTTGAGTCGTGATATTTTGTATAAAAGACCGGTCACAAACATTAGTTACTTCTTACTAGTAATTCATGTACTGTTTTAGAAATATTACAAAGCATTACAAAGCTTATCTGTTAATTTGTGGTTTGTTGGTGTAATTTAAGCAGCAAAAAATATTTGGCTGGTAGACCAAAAAGTTAATTTCATGCCCTAATAATCAATGTGGGCTAGTGGTTGATCAACTGGACATTTGACAGGTTATAAATAGCTCTCTAAGGTCTGCCAGTGAATGACATAAGAGGAAAACTGCCCATGCACTAACACATAACAAAATTACACCTTATGCATTCTACTATTACAACTCTAAACAGCAGAAAAAAAAGTGTTTCTGGACCCGGACCGTGCTCCTCCTGTTGAGTACAGTATGGCTGGTGTACTCAATTAAACAAATAGAAGTCTTGACATGATGCATGATTTACAAAGACCCTATAAAAAACATCCACTCCATTGCAAGTTACGTTGTTTGACCATCAGACAATTTAAGATAGCAGGAACCTCCCCAATGACAATGTGTTCACTTCCTCCAGAGGGCCAGATTAGTCTTTGATTCAGAGCACATCAATGAGGCACTGTCTCTGCCCTTGACGAGAGAGGACAATGTATTGACTAACTGATTTCCTATCCAGACTAGAGTGTCTACTCTGCAGGGCACGTATTCATAAAGCGTCTCAGAGTAGGAATGCTGATTGAGGATCAGTTTGCCTTTTTAAAATCAATGAATAAGAGAAGGGATCTGATTCTAGATCAGGACTCTAATATATTTTATGAACACGGACCCAGAACTTCAGGTCTAAGTGCTGGCAGATTCAACAGATGTACTTCATTTGATATCAGTTAACTGAGGCTCTTTTGGCCATGTTGGTGTAGCTCAGTGGAGAGAACACTAACTTCACTCAACCCTCTTCATGGTTGGTGAGAGAACAGCAGCTCTGCTGCAGGTGTTGGCGCCCCCTCTCACCCTCCCTCTCGCTCTATCCCAACAGTAAGCTCCCATGGAGTGTACCCTGTGGAGTGTCCTGCCATCAGCTTTCACACACTATTTTCCTCTCTCTCTCACTCCTCCCATCTCTTTCTCCACAATTCACTTTCTACATCACCCAAGGGCTTTGGGTGAAGACTATTATTTAAGCAGAGTTTGTGTGTGTGTGTCAGGCTGGAAAAGCAAACAGATTCCAACAAAGAGAGAGGGAGGTCATAGGACATCCTAGACAGCTACAATATGATAAATTATAGTGCCATTTTACTATTGAGGCATGCGTTTATGCTTGTTAAATTGCTGGGTCATTGCACACACACACAACGCTTCAGTAATACTCCCTAATTCACTCGAGACATCTAACTTGCATTCAGTAGATTACAGCTTATTGGTGGAACTTTGATCTGCTATGGGCAACATTACAGGCATAGACAAAAACACACAGGTGTGTCTCGACTAGCTCCAGCAGGTGAGAGTGATATTATTGAAACAGTACCCACCTGGTTGGAAGTGATTGTATAATACATTCTGTGTGTGTGTGTGTGTGCTGTTGCCTTACATAAGGGATGGTGGGAGGATGTGTGTACAGTGCCTCACCCTCTCATCTATCATTTCATTACTCTATCCATCCTTATCTGGTCTATTTCAGGCTACACACAGGAAGACTGCTTGATACACCATACTGGGATGCTTATTATAGCTGGGTAGGAGGACGAGGGTGTGTGTACCTGTGCATCTTCTCAAGGGTGTTATCATCAGTAAAAAACTATCTTAGATCAGTGTCTAGAAACAACAATGTCCTGGCATCCATTAGCAGTCATTACACATCCGCTTTGTGGCTTGACAGCACTCAGATGAGGACACTTATTCACCTGCTATACAGGTGAAGCCCATTTCATAAATCTCAGGTTGAGCCTACTAGCATCTGTGTCTTTATACAATGGTAAAATGCAGAACATATTTTGACACTGAACCCAAATTCCACTGGAGAGGGAGAAGTGGAGGTCAACTGTTGCTATGCTTACTGACGTCAAACGGCACTATCGTTGACACAGGTCAAGCTACTCTTCATATGGTCATACTCCTGTTCTTGAAAACAAGAGCCCAGCAGCACAGGTTACACTTCTAATAACACTGAAAAGGGTGAAACGATGGATTATGTTTCAGGTTATTCTGTGACAAAACAGAGTCATTGTATGTAGTCATTGTAAGTGGGATGGATCAATTGAGGCATGCAAAGACAGATGTCATGCTTAAAACATCACAACTAAAGGAAGGGAAATGTGTAAAGATAATCATGGTGCATGCATCAAATAATTGCTACAATACAGACAGCTTAGATATGCTCATAAATGAAGGTGATATGAATACGGAATGATGGATGCATCTTGCAGCCAGCATTCCTGAATCTTAATATCTCTCTCCTCTCATTTTCTTTCTGTAGCGATCATGGTTATCCATTGGCTATTCAAATGATTGGTTGTTAGCATTAGCGTGCTACAGAATACTAAGGCTCCGAGTCACTCACTTTGATTATACTCTGCTTAACATGCATCGACCCTAAAGCCAGACAGTTAAGCTTAAACAGTTTGGGCATTCATGCAAGACATCCCTGATGTTTCCGTATAGCCAATGTACATTAGCATCTTCACCTTGCACTGTACAGTATACATGAACAGGAGGGGGGCTAACATGGCTAATTAGCTCACGCTAGGTTAATGCTAATCAGAGCGTCCGATAACGGAGGAGACAGGTTACCTTGTTAGTCGAAGTGCTGGGAATGGAGAAAAAAAAACAAACATTGCCAGCACGTCTACAGACGAGATAACCGGTCTCCTCCGTCATCGGATGCTCTGATAAGCATTAGCCTAAACTAATTAGCCCTCCTATTAATTTCTACTAGACAGTGCAAGGTGAGGATGCGAATGTGAATTACCCCTGAAGCAGTGATAAGAACTAACCTGGTAGCCATGAAGGACTCAACC